>NW_026870366.1:0-94112 GCF_963584025.1 Labrus mixtus
TGTGTGTGTACTGTGTGTGTGTGTGTGTGTGTGTGTGTGTGTGTGTGTGTGTGTGTGTGTGTGTGTGTGTGTGTGTGTGTACTGTGTGTTTGGTGTGTGTGTGTGTGTGTGTGTGTGTGTGTGTGTGTGTGTGTGTGTGTGTGTGACTGTGTGTGTGTGTGTGTGTGTGTGTGTACTGTGTCTCTGTGTGTGTGTGTGTTTGGTGTGTGTATGTGTGTTTGGTGTGTGTGTGTGTGTGTGTGTGTGTGTGTGTGTGTGTACTCTGTGTGTGTGTGTGTGTGTGTGTGTGTGTGTGTGTGTGTGTGTGTGTGTGTGTGTGTGTGTGTGTGTGTGTGTGTGTGTGTGTGTGTACTGTGAGTGTGTGTGTGTGTGTGTGTGTGTGTGTGTGTGTGTGTGTGTGTGTGTGTGTGTGTGTGTGTGTGTGTGTGTGTGTGTCTGGGCTGGAGGAGTGTTAGAGAGGGCCTGGAGCTCTGTTGGGAGTGCTGGACAGCAAGTGTGGGGCTCCTGGGGGTTCTGGGAGCCCCTGGGTGGGCTGGAGGAGTGTTAGAGAGGGCCTGGAGCTCTGCAGGTAGTGCTGGACAGCAAGTGTGGGGCTCTGGGAGCCCCTGGGTGGGCTGGAGGAGTGTTAGAGAGGGCCTGGAGCTCTGCAGGGAGTGCTGGACAGCAAGTGTGGGGCTCTGGGTGGCCCTGGGTCATATGGAGAAGTGTTAGAGAGGCCCTGGAGCTCTTCAGGGAGTGCTGGACAGCAAAGGTCAGGCTCTGGGTGACCCTGGGTGGGCTGGAGGAGTGTGAGAGAGGGCCTGGAGCTCTGCTGGGAGTGCTGGACAGCAAGTGTGGGGCTCTGGGAGCCCCTGGGTGGGCTGGAGGAGTGTTAGAGAGGCCCTGGAGCTCTGCAGGGAGTGCTGGACAGCAAGTGTGGGGCTCTGGGTGGCCCTGGGTCATATGGAGAAGTGTTAGAGAGGCCCTGGAGCTCTTCAGGGAGTGCTGGAGAGCAAAGGTCAGGCTCTGGGAGCCCCTAGGTCAGATGGAGGAGTGTTAGAGAGGGCCTGGAGCTCTGCAGGAAGTGCTGGACAGCAAAGGTCAGGCTCTGGGAGCCCCTGAGTCAGATGGAGGAGATTTAGAGAGGGCCTGGAGCTCTGCAGGAAGTGCTGGACAGCAAAAGTCAGGCTCTGGGTGACCCTGGGTGGGCTGGAGGAGTGTTAGAGAGGGCCTGGAGCTCTGCAGGGAGTGCTGGACAGCAAGTGTGGGGCTCCTGGGGGCTCTGGGAGCCCCTGGGTGGGCTGGAGGACTGTGAGAGAGGGCCTGGAGCTCTGCTGGGAGTGCTGGACAGCAAAGGTCAGGCTCTGGGAGCCCCTGGGTGGGCTGGAGGAGTGTTAGAGAGGGCCTGGAGCTCTGCAGGTAGTGCTGGACAGCAAGTGTGGGGCTCCTGGGGGCTCTGGGAGCCCCTGGGTGGGCTGGAGGAGTGAGATAGAGGGCCTGGAGCTCTGCAGGTTGTGCTGGACAGCAAGTGTGGGGCTCTTGGGGGCTCTGGGAGCCCCTGGGTGGGCTGGAGGAGTGAGACAGAGGGCCTGGAGCTCTGCTGGGAGTGCTGGACAGAAAGTGTGGGGCTCCTGGGGGCTCTTGGAGCCCCTGGGTGGGCTGGAGAAGTGTGAGAGAGGGCCTGGAGCTCTGCTGGGAGTGCTGGACAGCAAGTGTGGGGTCCTGGGGGCTCTGGGAGCCCCTGGGTGGGCTGGAGGAGTGAGACAGAGGGCCTGGAGCTCTGCTGGGAGTGCTGGACAGCAAGTGTGGGGCTCCTGGGGGCTCTGGGAGCCCCTGGGTGGGCTGGAGGAGTGTGAGAGAGGGCCTGGAGCTCTGCTGGGAGTGCTGGACAGCAAAGGTCAGGCTCTGGGAGCCCCTGGGTGGGCTGGAGGAGTGTGAGAGAGGGCCTGGAGCTCTGCAGGTAGTGCTGGACAGCAAGTGTGGGGCTCCTGGGGGCTCTGGGAGCCCCTGGGTGGGCTGGAGGAGTGTTAGAGAGGGCCTGGAGCTCTGCAGGAAGTGCTGGACAGCAAAGGTCAGGCTCTGGGTGACCCTGGGTGGGCTGGAGGAGTGTTAGAGAGGGCCTGGAGCTCTGCAGGCAGTGCTGGAGACTAAGTGTGGGGCTCCTGGGGGCTCTGGGAGCCCCTGGGTGGGCTGGAGGAGTGAGACAGAGGGCCTGGAGCTCTGCTGGGAGTGCTGGACAGCAAGTGTGGGGCTCCTGGGGGCTCTGGGAGCCCCTGGGTGGGCTGGAGGAGTGTGAGAGAGGGCCTGGAGCTCTGCTGGGAGTGCTGGACAGCAAAGGTCAGGCTATGGGTGGGCTGGAGGAGTGTGAGAGAGGGCCTGGAGCTCTGCAGGTAGTGCTGGACAGCAAGTGTGGGGCTCCTGGGGGCTCTGGGAGCCCCTGGGTGGGCTCGAGGATTGTTAGAGAGGGCCTGGAGCTCTGCAGGTAGTGCTGGACAGCAAGTGTGGGGCTCCTGGGGGCTCTGGGAGCCCATGGGTGGGCTGGAGGAGTGTGAGAGAGGGCCTGGAGCTCTGCTGGGAGTGCTGGACAGCAAAGGTCAGGCTCTGGGAGCCCCTGGGTGGGCTGGAGGAGTGAGACAGAGGTCCTGGAGCTCTGCTGGGAGTGCTGGACAGCAAAGGTCAGGCTCTGGGAGCCCCTGGGTGGGCTGGAGGAGTGTTAGAGAGGGCCTGGAGCTCTGCAGGTATTGCTGGACAGCAAGTGTGGGGCTCTGGGAGCCCCTGGGTGGGCTGGAGGAGTGAGACAGAAGGCCTGGAGCTCTGCTGGGAGTGCTGGACAGCAAGTGTGGGGCTCCTGGGGGCTCTGGGAGCCCCTGGGTGGGCTGGAGGAGTGTGAGAGAGGGCCTGGAGCTCTGCTGGGAGTGCTGGACAGCAAAGGTCAGGCTCTGGGAGCCCCTGGGTGGGCTGGAGGAGTGAGACAGAGGTCCTGGAGCTCTGCTGGGAGTGCTGGACAGCCAAGGTCAGGCTCTGGGAGCCCCTGGGTGGGCTGGATAAGTGTTAGAGAGGGCCTGGAGCTCTGCAGGTATTGCTGGACAGCAAGTGTGGGGCTCCTGGGGGCTCTGGGAACCCCTGGGTGGGCTGGAGTAGTGAGACAGAGGGCCTGGAGCTCTGCTGGGAGTGCTGGACAGCAAGTGTGGGGCTCCTGGGGGCTCTGGGAGCCCCTGGGTGGCCTGGAGGAGTGTTAGAGAGGGTCTGGAGCTCTGCTGGGAGTGCTGGACAGCAAGTGTGGGGCTCTGGGAGCCCCTGGGTGGGCTGGAGGAGTGAGATAGAGGGCCTGGAGCTCTGCAGGTATTGCTGGACAGCAAGTGTGGGGCTCCTGGGGGCTCTGGGAACCCCTGGGTGGGCTGGAGGAGTGAGACAGAGGGCCTGGAGCTCTGCTGGGAGTGCTGGACAGCAAAGGTAAGGCTCTGGGAGCCCCTGGGTGGGCTGGAGGAGTGTTAGAGAGGGCCTGGAGCTCTGCAGGTAGTGCTGGACAGCAAGTGTGGGGCTCCTGGGGGCTCTGGGAGCCCCTGGGTGGGCTGGAGGAGTGTGACAGAGGGCCTGGAGCTCTGCTGGGAGTGCTGGACAGCAAGTGTGGGGCTCTGGGAGCCCCTGGGTGGGCTGGAGGGGTGTTAGAGAGGCCCTGGAGCTCTGCAGGGAGTGCTGGACAGCAAGTGTGGGGCTCTGGGTGGCCCTGGGTCGGATGGAGAAGTGTTAGAGAGGCCCTGGAGCTCTTCAGGGAGTGCTGGAGAGCAAAGGTCAGGCTATGGGTGGGCTGGAGGAGTGTGAGAGAGGGCCTGGAGCTCTGCTGGGAGTGCTGGACAGCAAGTGTGGGGCTCCTGGGGGCTCTGGGAGCCCCTGGGTGGGCTGGAGGAGTGTGAGAGAGGGCCTGGAGCTCTGCTGGGAGTGCTGGACAGCAAGTGTGGGGCTCATGGGGGCTCTGGGAGCCCCTGGGTGGGCTGGAGAAGTGTGAGAGAGGGTCTGGAGCTATGCTGGGAGTGCTGGACAGCAAGTGTGGGGCTCCTGGGGGCTCTGGGAGCCCCTGGGTGGGATGGAGGAGTGTTAGAGAGGGCCTGGAGCTCTGCTGGGAGTGCTGGACAGCAAGTGTGGGGCTCTGGGAGCCCCTGGGTGGGCTGGAGGAGTGAGATAGAGGGCCTGGAGCTCTGCAGGTATTGCTGGACAGCAAGTGTGGGGCTCCTGGGGGCTCTGGGAGCCCCTGGGTGGGCTGGAGGAGTGAGACAGAGGGCCTGGAGCTCTGCTGGGAGTGCTGGACTGCAAGTGTGGGGCTCCTGGGGGCTCTGGGAGCCCCTGGGTGGGCTGGAGGAGTGAGACAGAGGGCCTGGAGCTCTGCTGGGAGTGCTGGACAGCAAAGGTCAGGCTCTGGGAGCCCCTGGGTGGGCTGGAGGAGTGAGACAGAGGTCCTGGAGCTCTGCTGGGAGTGCTGGACAGCAAAGGTCAGGCTCTGGGAGCCCCTGGGTGGGCTGGAGGAGTGTTAGAGAGGGCCTGGAGCTCTGCAGGTAGTGCTGGACAGCAAGTGTGGGGCTCCTGGGGGCTCTGGGAACCCCTGGGTGGGCTGGAGGAGTGAGACAGAGGGCCTGGAGCTCTGCTGGGAGATCTGGACAGCAAGTGTGGGGCTCCTGGGGGCTCTGGGAGCCCCTGGGTGGGCTGGAGGAGTGTGAGAGAGGGCCTGGAGCTCTGCTGGGAGTGCTGGACAGCAAGTGTGGGGCTCATGGGGGCTCTGGGAGCCCCTGGGTGGGCTGGAGGAGTGTTAGAGAGGGCCTGGAGCTCTGCTGGGAGTGCTGGACAGCAAAGGTCAGGCTCTGGGAGCCCCTGAGTCAGATGGAGGAGTGTTGTGAGAGAGGGCCTGGAGCTCTGCTGGGAGTGCTGGACAGCAAGTGTGGGGCTCTGGGAGCCCCTGGGTGGGCTGGAGGAGTGTTAGAGAGGCCCTGGAGCTCTGCAGGGAGTGCTGGACAGCAAGTGTGGGGCTCTGGGTGGCCCTGGGTCATATGGAGAAGTGTTAGAGAGGCCCTGGAGCTCTTCAGGGAGTGCTGGAGAGCAAAGGTCAGGCTCTGGGAGCCCCTAGGTCAGATGGAGGAGTGTTAGAGAGGGCCTGGAGCTCTGCAGGGAGTGCTGGACAGCAAGTGTGGGGCTCCTGGGGGCTCTGGGAGCCCCTGGGTGGGCTGGAGGACTGTGAGAGAGGGCCTGGAGCTCTGCTGGGAGTGCTGGACAGCAAAGGTCAGGCTCTGGGAGCCCCTGGGTGGGCTGGAGGAGTGTTAGAGAGGGCCTGGAGCTCTGCAGGTAGTGCTGGACAGCAAGTGTGGGGCTCCTGGGGGCTCTGGGAGCCCCTGGGTGGGCTGGAGGAGTGAGATAGAGGGCCTGGAGCTCTGCAGGTTGTGCTGGACAGCAAGTGTGGGGCTCTTGGGGGCTCTGGGAGCCCCTGGGTGGGCTGGAGGAGTGAGACAGAGGGCCTGGAGCTCTGCTGGGAGTGCTGGACAGCAAGTGTGGGGCTCCTGGGGGCTCTTGGAGCCCCTGGGTGGGCTGGAGAAGTGTGAGAGAGGGCCTGGAGCTCTGCTGGGAGTGCTGGACAGCAAGTGTGGGGCTCCTGGGGGCTCTGGGAGCCCCTGGGTGGGCTGGAGGAGTGAGACAGAGGGCCTGGAGCTCTGCTGGGAGTGCTGGACAGCAAGTGTGGGGCTCCTGGGGGCTCTGGGAGCCCCTGGGTGGGCTGGAGGATTGTGAGAGAGGGCCTGGAGCTCTGCTGGGAGTGCTGGACAGCAAGTGTGGGGCTCCTGGGGGCTCTGGGAGCCCCTGGGTGGGCTGGAGGAGTGAGACAGAGGGCCTGGAGCTCTGCTGGGAGTGCTGGACAGCAAGTGTAGGGCTCCTGGGGGCTCTGGGAGCCCCTGGGTGGGCTGGAGGAGTGTGAGAGAGGGCCTGGAGCTCTGCTGGGAGTGCTGGACAGCAAGTGTGGGGCTCCTGGGGGCTCTGGGAGCCCCTGGGTGGGCTGGAGGAGTGTGAGAGAGGGCCTGGAGCTCTGCTGGGAGTGCTGGACAGCAAAGGTCAGGCTCTGGGAGCCCCTGGGTGGGCTGGAGGAGTGTGAGAGAGGGCCTGGAGCTCTGCAGGTAGTGCTGGACAGCAAGTGTGGGGCTCCTGGGGGCTCTGGGAGCCCCTGGGTGGGCTGGAGGAGTGTTAGAGAGGGCCTGGAGCTATGCTGGGAGTGCTGGACAGCAAGTGTGGGGCTCCTGGGGGCTCTGGGAGCCCCTGGGTGGGCTGGAGGAGTGTTAGAGAGGGCCTGGAGCTCTGCAGGGAGTGCTGGACAGCAAGTGTGGGGCTCTGGGTGGCCCTGGGTCATATGGAGAAGTGTTAGAGAGGCCCTGGAGCTCTTAAGGGATTACTGGAGAGCAAAGGTCAGGCTCTGGGAGCCCCTAGGTCAGATGGAGGAGTGTTAGAGAGGGCCTGGAGCTCTGCAGGAAGTGCTGGACAGCAAAGGTCAGGCTCTGGGAGCCCCTGAGTCAGATGGAGGAGATTTAGAGAGGGCCTGGAGCTCTGCAGGAAGTGCTGGACAGCAAAAGTCAGGCTCTGGGTGACCCTGGGTGGGCTGGAGGAGTGTTAGAGAGGGCCTGGAGCTCTGCAGGGAGTGCTGGACAGCAAGTGTGGGGCTCCTGGGGGCTCTGGGAGCCCCTGGGTGGGCTGGAGGACTGTGAGAGAGGGCCTGGAGCTCTGCTGGGAGTGCTGGACAGCAAAGGTCAGGCTCTGGGAGCCCCTGGGTGGGCTGGAGGAGTGTTAGAGAGGGCCTGGAGCTCTGCAGGTAGTGCTGGACAGCAAGTGTGGGGCTCCTGGGGGCTCTGGGAGCCCCTGGGTGGGCTGGAGGAGTGAGATAGAGGGCCTGGAGCTCTGCAGGTTGTGCTGGACAGCAAGTGTGGGGCTCTTGGGGGCTCTGGGAGCCCCTGGGTGGGCTGGAGGAGTGAGACAGAGGGCCTGGAGCTCTGCTGGGAGTGCTGGACAGAAAGTGTGGGGCTCCTGGGGGCTCTTGGAGCCCCTGGGTGGGCTGGAGAAGTGTGAGAGAGGGCCTGGAGCTCTGCTGGGAGTGCTGGACAGCAAGTGTGGGGTCCTGGGGGCTCTGGGAGCCCCTGGGTGGGCTGGAGGAGTGAGACAGAGGGCCTGGAGCTCTGCTGGGAGTGCTGGACAGCAAGTGTGG
Organism: Labrus mixtus; assembly: GCF_963584025.1. Taxonomy (NCBI): domain Eukaryota; kingdom Metazoa; phylum Chordata; class Actinopteri; order Labriformes; family Labridae; genus Labrus; species Labrus mixtus. Next base: position 7,205 of record NW_026870366.1, read on the forward strand.
GGCTCCTGGGGGCTCTGGGAGCCCCTGGGTGGGCTGGAGGAGTGTGAGAGAGGGCCTGGAGCTCTGCTGGGAGTGCTGGACAGCAAAGGTCAGGCTCTGGGAGCCCCTGGGTGGGCTGGAGGAGTGTGAGAGAGGGCCTGGAGCTCTGCAGGTAGTGCTGGACAGCAAGTGTGGGGCTCCTGGGGGCTCTGGGAGCCCCTGGGTGGGCTGGAGGAGTGTTAGAGAGGGCCTGGAGCTCTGCAGGAAGTGCTGGACAGCAAAGGTCAGGCTCTGGGTGACCCTGGGTGGGCTGGAGGAGTGTTAGAGAGGGCCTGGAGCTCTGCAGGCAGTGCTGGAGACTAAGTGTGGGGCTCCTGGGGGCTCTGGGAGCCCCTGGGTGGGCTGGAGGAGTGAGACAGAGGGCCTGGAGCTCTGCTGGGAGTGCTGGACAGCAAGTGTGGGGCTCCTGGGGGCTCTGGGAGCCCCTGGGTGGGCTGGAGGAGTGTGAGAGAGGGCCTGGAGCTCTGCTGGGAGTGCTGGACAGCAAAGGTCAGGCTATGGGTGGGCTGGAGGAGTGTGAGAGAGGGCCTGGAGCTCTGCAGGTAGTGCTGGACAGCAAGTGTGGGGCTCCTGGGGGCTCTGGGAGCCCCTGGGTGGGCTCGAGGATTGTTAGAGAGGGCCTGGAGCTCTGCAGGTAGTGCTGGACAGCAAGTGTGGGGCTCCTGGGGGCTCTGGGAGCCCATGGGTGGGCTGGAGGAGTGTGAGAGAGGGCCTGGAGCTCTGCTGGGAGTGCTGGACAGCAAAGGTCAGGCTCTGGGAGCCCCTGGGTGGGCTGGAGGAGTGAGACAGAGGTCCTGGAGCTCTGCTGGGAGTGCTGGACAGCAAAGGTCAGGCTCTGGGAGCCCCTGGGTGGGCTGGAGGAGTGTTAGAGAGGGCCTGGAGCTCTGCAGGTATTGCTGGACAGCAAGTGTGGGGCTCTGGGAGCCCCTGGGTGGGCTGGAGGAGTGAGACAGAGGGCCTGGAGCTCTGCTGGGAGTGCTGGACAGCAAGTGTGGGGCTCCTGGGGGCTCTGGGAGCCCCTGGGTGGGCTGGAGGAGTGTGAGAGAGGGCCTGGAGCTCTGCTGGGAGTGCTGGACAGCAAAGGTCAGGCTCTGGGAGCCCCTGGGTGGGCTGGAGGAGTGAGACAGAGGTCCTGGAGCTCTGCTGGGAGTGCTGGACAGCCAAGGTCAGGCTCTGGGAGCCCCTGGGTGGGCTGGATAAGTGTTAGAGAGGGCCTGGAGCTCTGCAGGTATTGCTGGACAGCAAGTGTGGGGCTCCTGGGGGCTCTGGGAACCCCTGGGTGGGCTGGAGTAGTGAGACAGAGGGCCTGGAGCTCTGCTGGGAGTGCTGGACAGCAAGTGTGGGGCTCCTGGGGGCTCTGGGAGCCCCTGGGTGGCCTGGAGGAGTGTTAGAGAGGGTCTGGAGCTCTGCTGGGAGTGCTGGACAGCAAGTGTGGGGCTCTGGGAGCCCCTGGGTGGGCTGGAGGAGTGAGATAGAGGGCCTGGAGCTCTGCAGGTATTGCTGGACAGCAAGTGTGGGGCTCCTGGGGGCTCTGGGAACCCCTGGGTGGGCTGGAGGAGTGAGACAGAGGGCCTGGAGCTCTGCTGGGAGTGCTGGACAGCAAAGGTAAGGCTCTGGGAGCCCCTGGGTGGGCTGGAGGAGTGTTAGAGAGGGCCTGGAGCTCTGCAGGTAGTGCTGGACAGCAAGTGTGGGGCTCCTGGGGGCTCTGGGAGCCCCTGGGTGGGCTGGAGGAGTGTGACAGAGGGCCTGGAGCTCTGCTGGGAGTGCTGGACAGCAAGTGTGGGGCTCTGGGAGCCCCTGGGTGGGCTGGAGGGGTGTTAGAGAGGCCCTGGAGCTCTGCAGGGAGTGCTGGACAGCAAGTGTGGGGCTCTGGGTGGCCCTGGGTCGGATGGAGAAGTGTTAGAGAGGCCCTGGAGCTCTTCAGGGAGTGCTGGAGAGCAAAGGTCAGGCTATGGGTGGGCTGGAGGAGTGTGAGAGAGGGCCTGGAGCTCTGCTGGGAGTGCTGGACAGCAAGTGTGGGGCTCCTGGGGGCTCTGGGAGCCCCTGGGTGGGCTGGAGGAGTGTGAGAGAGGGCCTGGAGCTCTGCTGGGAGTGCTGGACAGCAAGTGTGGGGCTCATGGGGGCTCTGGGAGCCCCTGGGTGGGCTGGAGAAGTGTGAGAGAGGGTCTGGAGCTATGCTGGGAGTGCTGGACAGCAAGTGTGGGGCTCCTGGGGGCTCTGGGAGCCCCTGGGTGGGATGGAGGAGTGTTAGAGAGGGCCTGGAGCTCTGCTGGGAGTGCTGGACAGCAAGTGTGGGGCTCTGGGAGCCCCTGGGTGGGCTGGAGGAGTGAGATAGAGGGCCTGGAGCTCTGCAGGTATTGCTGGACAGCAAGTGTGGGGCTCCTGGGGGCTCTGGGAGCCCCTGGGTGGGCTGGAGGAGTGAGACAGAGGGCCTGGAGCTCTGCTGGGAGTGCTGGACTGCAAGTGTGGGGCTCCTGGGGGCTCTGGGAGCCCCTGGGTGGGCTGGAGGAGTGAGACAGAGGGCCTGGAGCTCTGCTGGGAGTGCTGGACAGCAAAGGTCAGGCTCTGGGAGCCCCTGGGTGGGCTGGAGGAGTGAGACAGAGGTCCTGGAGCTCTGCTGGGAGTGCTGGACAGCAAAGGTCAGGCTCTGGGAGCCCCTGGGTGGGCTGGAGGAGTGTTAGAGAGGGCCTGGAGCTCTGCAGGTAGTGCTGGACAGCAAGTGTGGGGCTCCTGGGGGCTCTGGGAACCCCTGGGTGGGCTGGAGGAGTGAGACAGAGGGCCTGGAGCTCTGCTGGGAGATCTGGACAGCAAGTGTGGGGCTCCTGGGGGCTCTGGGAGCCCCTGGGTGGGCTGGAGGAGTGTGAGAGAGGGCCTGGAGCTCTGCTGGGAGTGCTGGACAGCAAGTGTGGGGCTCATGGGGGCTCTGGGAGCCCCTGGGTGGGCTGGAGGAGTGTTAGAGAGGGCCTGGAGCTCTGCTGGGAGTGCTGGACAGCAAAGGTCAGGCTCTGGGAGCCCCTGAGTCAGATGGAGGAGTGTTGTGAGAGAGGGCCTGGAGCTCTGCTGGGAGTGCTGGACAGCAAGTGTGGGGCTCTGGGAGCCCCTGGGTGGGCTGGAGGAGTGTTAGAGAGGCCCTGGAGCTCTGCAGGGAGTGCTGGACAGCAAGTGTGGGGCTCTGGGTGGCCCTGGGTCATATGGAGAAGTGTTAGAGAGGCCCTGGAGCTCTTCAGGGAGTGCTGGAGAGCAAAGGTCAGGCTCTGGGAGCCCCTAGGTCAGATGGAGGAGTGTTAGAGAGGGCCTGGAGCTCTGCAGGGAGTGCTGGACAGCAAGTGTGGGGCTCCTGGGGGCTCTGGGAGCCCCTGGGTGGGCTGGAGGACTGTGAGAGAGGGCCTGGAGCTCTGCTGGGAGTGCTGGACAGCAAAGGTCAGGCTCTGGGAGCCCCTGGGTGGGCTGGAGGAGTGTTAGAGAGGGCCTGGAGCTCTGCAGGTAGTGCTGGACAGCAAGTGTGGGGCTCCTGGGGGCTCTGGGAGCCCCTGGGTGGGCTGGAGGAGTGAGATAGAGGGCCTGGAGCTCTGCAGGTTGTGCTGGACAGCAAGTGTGGGGCTCTTGGGGGCTCTGGGAGCCCCTGGGTGGGCTGGAGGAGTGAGACAGAGGGCCTGGAGCTCTGCTGGGAGTGCTGGACAGCAAGTGTGGGGCTCCTGGGGGCTCTTGGAGCCCCTGGGTGGGCTGGAGAAGTGTGAGAGAGGGCCTGGAGCTCTGCTGGGAGTGCTGGACAGCAAGTGTGGGGCTCCTGGGGGCTCTGGGAGCCCCTGGGTGGGCTGGAGGAGTGAGACAGAGGGCCTGGAGCTCTGCTGGGAGTGCTGGACAGCAAGTGTGGGGCTCCTGGGGGCTCTGGGAGCCCCTGGGTGGGCTGGAGGATTGTGAGAGAGGGCCTGGAGCTCTGCTGGGAGTGCTGGACAGCAAGTGTGGGGCTCCTGGGGGCTCTGGGAGCCCCTGGGTGGGCTGGAGGAGTGAGACAGAGGGCCTGGAGCTCTGCTGGGAGTGCTGGACAGCAAGTGTAGGGCTCCTGGGGGCTCTGGGAGCCCCTGGGTGGGCTGGAGGAGTGTGAGAGAGGGCCTGGAGCTCTGCTGGGAGTGCTGGACAGCAAGTGTGGGGCTCCTGGGGGCTCTGGGAGCCCCTGGGTGGGCTGGAGGAGTGTGAGAGAGGGCCTGGAGCTCTGCTGGGAGTGCTGGACAGCAAAGGTCAGGCTCTGGGAGCCCCTGGGTGGGCTGGAGGAGTGTGAGAGAGGGCCTGGAGCTCTGCAGGTAGTGCTGGACAGCAAGTGTGGGGCTCCTGGGGGCTCTGGGAGCCCCTGGGTGGGCTGGAGGAGTGTTAGAGAGGGCCTGGAGCTATGCTGGGAGTGCTGGACAGCAAGTGTGGGGCTCCTGGGGGCTCTGGGAGCCCCTGGGTGGGCTGGAGGAGTGTTAGAGAGGGCCTGGAGCTCTGCAGGGAGTGCTGGACAGCAAGTGTGGGGCTCTGGGTGGCCCTGGGTCATATGGAGAAGTGTTAGAGAGGCCCTGGAGCTCTTAAGGGATTACTGGAGAGCAAAGGTCAGGCTCTGGGAGCCCCTAGGTCAGATGGAGGAGTGTTAGAGAGGGCCTGGAGCTCTGCAGGAAGTGCTGGACAGCAAAGGTCAGGCTCTGGGAGCCCCTGAGTCAGATGGAGGAGTGTTAGAGAGGGCCTGGAGCTCTGCAGGAAGTGCTGGACAGCAAAGGTCAGGCTCTGGGTGACCCTGTGTTGGCTGGAGGAGTGTTAGAGAGGGCCTGGAGCTCTGCAGGAAGTGCTGGACAGCAAAGGTCAGGCTCTGGGAGCCCCTGAGTCAGATGGAGGAGTGTTAGAGAGGGCCTGGAGCTCTGCAGGAAGTGCTGGACAGCAAAGGTCAGGCTCTGGGTGACCCTGGGTGGGCTGGAGGAGTGTGAGAGAGGGCTTGGAGCTCTGCTGGGAGTGCTGGACAGCAAAGGTCAGGCTCTGGGAGCCCCTGAGTGGGCTGGAGAAGTGTGACAGAGGGCCTTGAGCTCTGCTGGGAGTGCTGGACAGCAAAGGTCAGGCTCTGGGTGACCCTGGGTGGGCTGGAGGAGTGTTAGAGAGGGCCTGGAGCTCTGCAGGTAGTGCTGGAGACTAAGTGTGGGACTCCTGGGGGCTCTGGGAGCCCCTGGGTGGGCTGGAGAAGTGTGAGAGAGGGCCTGGAGCTCTGCTGGGAGTGCTGGACAGCAAATGTGGGGCTCATGGGGGCTCTGGGAGCCCCTGGGTGGGCTGGAGGAGTGTTAGAGAGGGCCTGGAGCTCTGCAGGTAGTGCTGGACAGCAAGTGTGGGGCTCCTGGGGGCTCTGGGAGCCCCTGTGTGGGCTGGAGCAGTGTGAGAGAGGGTCTGGAGCTCTGCTGGGAGTGCTGGACAGCAAAGGTCAGGCTCTGGGAGCCCCTGAGTGGGCTGGAGGAGTGTTAGAGAGGGCCTGGAGCTCTGCAGGGAGTGCTGGACAGCAAGTGTGGGGCTCTGGGTGGCCCTGGGTCATATGGAGAAGTGTTAGAGAGGCCCTGGAGCTCTTAAGGGATTACTGGAGAGCAAAGGTCAGGCTCTGGGAGCCCCTAGGTCAGATGGAGGAGTGTTAGAGAGGGCCTGGAGCTCTGCAGGAAGTGCTGGACAGCAAAGGTCAGGCTCTGGGAGCCCCTGAGTCAGATGGAGGAGTGTTAGAGAGGGCCTGGAGCTCTGCAGGAAGTGCTGGACAGCAAAGGTCAGGCTCTGGGTGACCCTGTGTTGGCTGGAGGAGTGTTAGAGAGGGCCTGGAGCTCTGCAGGAAGTGCTGGACAGCAAAGGTCAGGCTCTGGGAGCCCCTGAGTCAGATGGAGGAGTGTTAGAGAGGGCCTGGAGCTCTGCAGGAAGTGCTGGACAGCAAAGGTCAGGCTCTGGGTGACCCTGGGTGGGCTGGAGGAGTGTGAGAGAGGGCTTGGAGCTCTGCTGGGAGTGCTGGACAGCAAAGGTCAGGCTCTGGGAGCCCCTGAGTGGGCTGGAGAAGTGTGACAGAGGGCCTTGAGCTCTGCTGGGAGTGCTGGACAGCAAAGGTCAGGCTCTGGGTGACCCTGGGTGGGCTGGAGGAGTGTTAGAGAGGGCCTGGAGCTCTGCAGGTAGTGCTGGAGACTAAGTGTGGGACTCCTGGGGGCTCTGGGAGCCCCTGGGTGGGCTGGAGAAGTGTGAGAGAGGGCCTGGAGCTCTGCTGGGAGTGCTGGACAGCAAATGTGGGGCTCATGGGGGCTCTGGGAGCCCCTGGGTGGGCTGGAGGAGTGTTAGAGAGGGCCTGGAGCTCTGCAGGTAGTGCTGGACAGCAAGTGTGGGGCTCCTGGGGGCTCTGGGAGCCCCTGTGTGGGCTGGAGCAGTGTGAGAGAGGGTCTGGAGCTCTGCTGGGAGTGCTGGACAGCAAAGGTCAGGCTCTGGGAGCCCCTGAGTGGGCTGGAGGAGTGTTAGAGAGGGCCTGGAGCTCTGCTGGGAGTGCTGGACAGCAAAGGTCAGGCTCTGGGAGCCCCTGGGTGGGCTGGAGGAGTGTTAGAGAGGGCCTGGAGCTCTGCTGGGACTGCTGGACAGCAAGTGTGGGGCTCTGGGAGCCCCTGGGTGGGCTGGAGGAGTGTTAGAGAGGCCCTGGAGCTCTGCAGGGAGTGCTGGACAGCAAGTGTGGGGCTCTGGGTGGCCCTGGGTCATATGGAGAAGTGTTAGAGAGGCCCTGGAGCTCTTCAGGGAGTGCTGGAGAGCAAAGGTCAGGCTCTGGGAGCCCCTGGGTGGGCTGGATAAGTGTTAGAGAGGGCCTGGAACTCTGCAGGTATTTCTGGACAGCAAGTGTGGGGCTCCTGGGGGCTCTGGGAGCCCCTGGGTGGGCTGGACGAGTGTTAGAGAGGGCCTGGAGCTCTGCAGGTAGTGCTGGACAGCAAGTGTGGGGCTCCTGGGGGCTCTGGGAGCCCCTGGGTGGGCTGGATGAGTGTTAGAGAGGGCCTGGAGCTCTGCAGGTAGTGCTGGACAGCAAGTGTGGGGCTCCTGGGGGCTCTGGGAGCCCCTGGGTGGGCTGGAGGAGTGAGACAGAGGGCCTGGAGCTCTGCTGGGAGTGCTGGACAGCAAAGGTCAGGCTCTGGGAGCCCCTGGGTTGGCTGGAGGAGTGAGACAGAGGTCCTGGAGCTCTGCTGGGAGTGCTGGACAGCAAAGGTCAGGCTCTGGGAGCCCCTGGGTGGGCTGGAGGAGTGTTAGAGAAGACCTGGAGCTCTGCAGGTAGTGCTGGACAGCAAGTGTGGGGCTCCTGGGGGCTCTGGGAACCCCTGGGTGGGCTGGAGGAGTGAGACAGAGGGCCTGGAGCTCTGCTGGGAGTGCTGGACAGCAAGTGTGGGGCTCCTGGGGGCTCTGGGAGCCCCTGGGTGGGCTGGAGGAGTGTGAGAGAGGGCCTGGAGCTCTGCTGGGAGTGCTGGACAGCAAAGGTCAGGCTCTGGGAGCCCCTGAGTCAGAGGGAGGAGTGTTGTGAGAGAGGGCCTGGAGCTCTGCTGGGAGTGCTGGACAGCAAGTGTGGGGCTCTGGGAGCCCCTGGGTGGGCTGGAGGAGTGTTAGAGAGGCCCTGGAGCTCTGCAGGGAGTCCTGGACAGCAAGTGTGGGGCTCTGGGTGGCCCTGGGTCATATGGAGAAGTGTTAGAGAGGCCCTGGAGCACTTCAGGGAGTGCTGGAGAGCAAAGGTCAGGCTCTGGGAGCCCCTAGGTCAGATGGAGGAGTGTTAGAGAGGGCCTGGAGCTCTGCAGGAAGTGCTGGACAGCAAAGGTCAGGCTCTGGGAGCCCCTGAGTCAGATGGAGGAGTGTTAGAGAGGGCCTGGAGCTCTGCAGGAAGTGCTGGACAGCAAGTGTGGGGCTCCTGGGGGCTCTGGGTGCCCCTGGGTGGGCTGGAGGAGTGTTAGAGAGGGCCTGGAGCTCTGCAGGTAGTACTGGACAGCAAGTGTGGGGCTCCTGGGGGCTCTGGGAGCCCCTGGGTGGGCTGGAGGAGTGTGAGAGAGGGTCTGGAGCTATGCTGGGAGTGCTGGACAGCAAGTGTGGGGCTCCTTGGGGCTCTGGGAGCCCCTGGGTGGGATGGAGGAGTGTTAGAGAGGGCCTGGAGCTCTGCAGGTAGTGCTAGACAGCAAGTGTGGGGCTCCTGGGGGCTCTGGGAGCCCCTGGGTGGGCTGGAGGAGTGAGACAGAGGGCCTGGAGCTCTGCTGGGAGTGCTGGACAACAAGTGTGGGGCTCCTGGGGGCTTGGGGAGCCCCTGGGTGGGCTGGAGGAGTGTCATATAGGGCCTGGAGCTCTGCTGGGAGTGCTGGACAGCAAGTGTGGGGCTCCTGGGGGCTCTGGGAGCCCCTGGGTGGCCTGGAGGAGTGTTAGAGAGGGCCTGGAGCTCTGCTGGGAGTGCTGGACAGCAAGTGTGGGGCTCCTGGGGGCTCTGGGTGCCCCTGGGTGGGCTGGAGGAGTGTTAGAGAGGGCCTGGAGCTCTGCTGGGAGTGCTGGACAGCAAAGGTCAGGCTCTGGGAGCCCCTGGGTGGGCTGGAGGAGTGTTAGAGAGGGCCTGGAGCTCTGCAGGTAGTGCTGGACAGCAAGTGTGGGGCTCCTGGGGGCTCTGGGAGCCCATGGGTGGGCTGGAGGAGTGTGAGAGAGGGCCTGGAGCGCTGCTGGGAGTGCTGGACAGCAAAGGTCAGGCTCTGGGAGCCCCTGGGTGGGCTGGAGGAGTGTTAGAGAGGGCCTGGATATCTGCAGGTATTGCTGGACAGCAAGTGTGGGGCTCTGGGAGCCCCTGGGTGGGCTGGAGGAGTGAGACAGAGGGCCTGGAGCTCTGCTGGGAGTGCTGGACAGCAAGTGTGGGGCTCCTGGGGGCTCTGGGAGCCCCTGGGTGGGCTGGAGGAGTGTGAGAGAGGTCCTGGAGCTCTGCTGGGAGTGCTGGACAGCAAAGGTCAGGCTCTGGGAGCCCCTGGGTGGGCTGGATAAGTGTTAGAGAGGGCCTGGAGCTCTGCAGGTATTGCTGGACAGCAAGTGTGGGGCTCCTGGGGGCTCTGGGAACCCCTGGGTGGGCTGGAGGAGTGTGAGAGAGGGCCTGGAGCTCTGCTGGGAGTGCTGGACAGCAAGTGTGGGGCTCCTGGGGGCTCTGGGAGCCCCTGGGTGGCCTGGAGGAGTGTTAGAGAGGGCCTGGAGCTCTGCTGGGAGTGCTGGACAGCAAGTGTGGGGCTCCTGGGGGCTCTGGGTGCCCCTGGGTGGGCTGGAGGAGTGTTAGAGAGGGCCTGGAGCTCTGCTGGGAGTGCTGGACAGCAAGTGTGGGGCTCTGGGAGCCCCTGGGTGGGCTGGAGGAGTGTGAGAGAGGGCCTGGAGCTCTGCTGGGAGTGCTGGACAGCAAGTGTGGGGCTCATGGGGGCTCTGGGAGCACCTGGGTGGGCTGGAGGAGTGTTAGAGAGGCCCTGGAGCTCTGCAGGGAGTGCTGGACAGCAAGTGTGGGGCTCTGGGTGGCCCTGGGTCATATGGAGAAGTGTTAGAGAGGCCCTGGAGCTCTTCAGGGAGTGCTGGAGAGCAAAGGTCAGGCTCTGGGAGCCCCTAGGTCAGATGGAGGAGTGTTAGAGAGGGCCTGGAGCTCTGCAGGAAGTGCTGGACAGCAAAGGTCAGGCTCTGGGAGCCCCTGAGTCAGATGGAGGAGTGTTAGAGAGGGCCTGGAGCTCTGCAGGAAGTGCTGGACAGCAAAGGTCAGGCTCTGGGTGACCCTGGGTGGGCTGGAGGAGTGTTAGAGAGGGCCTGGAGCTCTGCTGGGAGTGCTGGACAGCAAGTGGGGGGCTCTGGGAGCCCCTGGGTGGGCTGGAGGAGTGAGATAGAGGGCCTGGAGCTCTGCTGGGAGTGCTGGACAGCAAGTGTGGGGCTCCTGGGGGCTCTGGGAGCCCCTGGGTGGGCTGGAGGAGTGTGAGAGAGGGCCTGGAGCTCTGCTGGGAGTGCTGGACAGCAAGTGTGGGGCTCCTGGGGGCTCTGGGAGCCCCTGGGTGGGCTGGAGGAGTGTTAGAGAGGGCCTGGAGCTCTGCAGGTTTTGCTGGACAGCAAGTGTGGGGCTCCTGGGGGCTCTGGGAGCCCCTGGGTGGGCTGGAGGAGTGAGACAGAGGGCCTGGAGCTCTGCTGGGAGTGCTGGACTGCAAGTGTGGGGCTCCTGGGGGCTCTGGGAGCCCCTGGGTGGGCTGGATGAGTGTTAGAGAGGGCCTGGAGCTCTGCAGGTAGTGCTGGACAGCAAGAGTGGGGCTCCTGGGGGCTCTGGGAGCCCCAGGGTGGGCTGGAGGACTGTGAGAGAGGGCCTGGAGCTCTGCTGGGAGTGCTGGACAGCAAAGGTAAGGCTCTGGGAGCCCCTGGGTGGGCTGGAGGAGTGTTAGAGAGGGCCTGGAGCTCTGCAGGTAGTGCTGGAGAGCAAGTGTGGGGCTCCTGGGGGCTCTGGGAGCCCCTGGGTGGGCTGGAGGAGTGTGACAGAGGGCCTGGAGCTCTGCTGGGAGTGCTGGACAGCAAGTGTGGGGCTCTGGGAGCCCCTGGGTGGGCTGGAGGGGTGTTAGAGAGGCCCTGGAGCTCTGCAGGGAGTGCTGGACAGCAAGTGTGGGGCTCTGGGTGGCCCTGGGTCGGATGGAGAAGTGTTAGAGAGGCCCTGGAGCTCTTCAGGGAGTGCTGGAGAGCAAAGGTCAGGCTATGGGTGGGCTGGAGGAGTGTGAGAGAGGGCCTGGAGCTCTGCTGGGAGTGCTGGACAGCAAGTGTGGGGCTCCTGGGGGCTCTGGGAGCCCCTGGGTGGGCTGGAGGAGTGTGAGAGAGGGCCTGGAGCTCTGCTGGGAGTGCTGGACAGCAAGTGTGGGGCTCATGGGGGCTCTGGGAGCCCCTGGGTGGGCTGGAGAAGTGTGAGAGAGGGTCTGGAGCTATGCTGGGAGTGCTGGACAGCAAGTGTGGGGCTCCTGGGGGCTCTGGGAGCCCCTGGGTGGGATGGAGGAGTGTTAGAGAGGGCCTGGAGCTCTGCTGGGAGTGCTGGACAGCAAGTGTGGGGCTCTGGGAGCCCCTGGGTGGGCTGGAGGAGTGAGATAGAGGGCCTGGAGCTCTGCAGGTATTGCTGGACAGCAAGTGTGGGGCTCCTGGGGGCTCTGGGAGCCCCTGGGTGGGCTGGAGGAGTGAGACAGAGGGCCTGGAGCTCTGCTGGGAGTGCTGGACTGCAAGTGTGGGGCTCCTGGGGGCTCTGGGAGCCCCTGGGTGGGCTGGAGGAGTGTTAGAGAGGGCCTGGAGCTCTGCAGGTAGTGCTGGACAGCAAGTGTGGGGCTCCTGGGGGCTCTGGGAACCCCTGGGTGGGCTGGAGGAGTGAGACAGAGGGCCTGGAGCTCTGCTGGGAGATCTGGACAGCAAGTGTGGGGCTCCTGGGGGCTCTGGGAGCCCCTGGGTGGGCTGGAGGAGTGTGAGAGAGGGCCTGGAGCTCTGCTGGGAGTGCTGGACAGCAAGTGTGGGGCTCATGGGGGCTCTGGGAGCCCCTGGGTGGGCTGGAGGAGTGTTAGAGAGGGCCTGGAGCTCTGCTGGGAGTGCTGGACAGCAAAGGTCAGGCTCTGGGAGCCCCTGAGTCAGATGGAGGAGTGTTGTGAGAGAGGGCCTGGAGCTCTGCTGGGAGTGCTGGACAGCAAGTGTGGGGCTCTGGGAGCCCCTGGGTAGGCTGGAGGAGTGTTAGAGAGGCCCTGGAGCTCTGCAGGGAGTGCTGGACAGCAAGTGTGGGGCTCTGGGTGGCCCTGGGTCATATGGAGAAGTGTTAGAGAGGCCCTGGAGCTCTTCAGGGAGTGCTGGAGAGCAAAGGTCAGGCTCTGGGAGCCCCTAGGTCAGATGGAGGAGTGTTAGAGAGGGCCTGGAGCTCTGCAGGAAGTGCTGGACAGCAAAGGTCAGGCTCTGGGTGACCCTGGGTGGGCTGGAGGAGTGTTAGAGAGGGCCTGGAGCTCTGCTGGGAGTGCTGGACAGCAAGTGGGGGGCTCTGGGAGCCCCTGGGTGGGCTGGAGGAGTGAGATAGAGGGCCTGGAGCTCTGCTGGGAGTGCTGGACAGCAAGTGTGGGGCTCCTGGGGGCTCTGGGAGCCCCTGGGTGGGCTGGAGGAGTGTGAGAGAGGGCCTGGAGCTCTGCTGGGAGTGCTGGACAGCAAGTGTGGGGCTCCTGGGGGCTCTGTGAGCCCCTGGGTGGGCTGGAGGAGTGAGACAGAGGGCCTGGAGCTCTGCTGGGAGTGCTGGACAGCAAGTGTGGGGCTCCTGGGGGCTCTGGGAGCCCTTGGGTGGGCTGGATGAGTGTTAGAGAGGACCTGGAGCTCTGCAGGTAGTGCTGGACAGCAAGAGTGGGGCTCCTGGGGGCTCTGGGAGCCCCAGGGTGGGCTGGAGGACTGTGAGAGAGGGCCTGGAGCTCTGCTGGGAGTGCTGGACAGCAAAGGTAAGGCTCTGGGAGCCCCTGGGTGGGCTGGAGGAGTGTTAGAGAGGGCCTGGAGCTCTGCAGGTAGTGCTGGACAGCAAGTGTGGGGCTCCTGGGGGCTCTGGGAGCCCCTGGGTGGGCTGGATGAGTGTTAGAGAGGACCTGGAGCTCTGCAGGTAGTGCTGGACAGCAAAGGTCAGGCTCTGGGTGACCCTGGGTGGGCTGGAGGAGTGTGAGAGAGGGCCTGGAGCTCTGCTGGGAGTGCTGGACAGCAAGTGTGGGGCTCCTGGGGGCTCTGGGAGCCCCTGGGTGGGCTGGAGGAGTGTGAGAGAGGGCCTGGAGCTCTGCAGGTAGTGCTGGACAGCAAGTGTGGGGCTCCTGGGGGCTCTGGGAGCCCCTGGGTGGGCTGGAGGATTGTTAGAGAGGGCCTGGAGCTCTGCAATTAGTGCTGGACAGCAAGTGTGGGGCTCCTGGGGGCTCTGGGAGCCCATGGGTGGGCTGGAGGAGTGTGAGAGAGGGCCTGGAGCTCTGCTGGGAGTGCTGGACAGCAAAGGTCAGGCTCTGGGAGCCCCTGGGTGGGCTGGAGGAGTGAGACAGAGGTCCTGGAGCTCTGCTGGGAGTGCTGGACAGCAAAGGTCAGGCTCTGGGAGCCCCTGTGTGGGCTGGAGGAGTGTTAGAGAGGGCCTGGAGCTCTGCAGGTATTGCTGGACAGCAAGTGTGGGGCTCTGGGAGCCCCTGGGTGGGCTGGAGGAGTGAGACAGAGGGCCTGGAGCTCTGCTGGGAGTGCTGGACAGCAAGTGTGGGGCTCCTGGGGGCTCTGGGAGCCCCTGGGTGGGCTGGAGGAGTGTGAGAGAGGGCCTGGAGCTCTGCTGGGAGTGCTGGACAGCAAGTGTGGGGCTCATGGGGGCTCTGGGAGCCCCTGGGTGGGCTGGAGGAGTGTTAGAGAGGGCCTGGAGCTCTGCAGGTAGTACTGGACAGCAAGTGTGGGGCTCCTGGGGGCTCTGGGAGCCCCTGGGTGGGCTGGAGGAGTGTGAGAGAGGGTCTGGAGCTATGCTGGGAGTGCTGGACAGCAAGTGTGGGGCTCCTGGGGGCTCTGGGAGCCCCTGGGTGGGATGGAGGAGTGTTAGAGAGGGCCTGGAGCTCTGCAGGTAGTGCTAGACAGCAAGTGTGGGGCTCCTGGGGGCTCTGGGAGCCCCTGGGTGGGCTGGAGGAGTGAGACAGAGGGCCTGGAGCTCTGCTGGGAGTGCTGGACAGCAAGTGTGGGGCTCCTGGGGGCTCTGGGAGCCCCTGGGTGGGCTGGAGGAGTGTGAGAGAGGGCCTGGAGCTCTGCTGGGAGTGCTGGACAGCAAGTGTGGGGCTCCTGGGGGCTCTGGGAGCCCCTGGGTGGGCTGGAGGAGTGTGAGAGAGGGCCTGGAGCTCTGCTGGGAGTGCTGGACAGCAAGTGTGGGGCTCCTGGGGGCTCTGGGAGCCCCTGGGTGGGCTGGAGGAGTGTGAGAGAGGGCCTGGAGCTCTGCTGGGAGTGCTGGACAGCAAAGGTCAGGCTCTGGGAGCCCCTGGGTGGGCTGGATAAGTGTTAGAGAGGGCCTGGAGCTCTGCAGGTATTGCTGGACAGCAAGTGTGGGGCTCCTGGGGGCTCTGGGAACCCCTGGGTGGGCTGGAGTAGTGAGACAGAGGGCCTGGAGCTCTGCTGGGAGTGCTGGACAGCAAAGGTCAGGCTCTGGGAGCCCCTGGGTGGGCTGGAGGAGTGAGACAGAGGTCCTGGAGCTCTGCTGGGAGTGCTGGACAGCAAAGGTCAGGCTCTGGGAGCCCCTGGGTGGGCTGGAGGAGTGAGACAGAGGGCCTGGAGCTCTGCTGGGAGTGCTCGACAGCAAGTGTGGGGCTCATGGGGGCTCTGGGAGCCCCTGGGTGGGCTGGAGGAGTGTTAGAGAGGGCCTGGAGCTCTGCTGGGAGTGCTGGACAGCAAAGGTCAGGCTCTGGGAGCCCCTGAGTCAGATGGAGGAGTGTTGTGAGAGAGGGCCTGGAGCTCTGCTGGGAGTGCTGGACAGCAAGTGTGGGGCTCTGGGAGCCCCTGGGTGGGCTGGAGGAGTGTTAGAGAGGCCCTGGAGCTCTGCAGGGAGTGCTGGACAGCAAGTGTGAGGCTCTGGGTGGCCCTGGGTCATATGGAGAAGTGTTAGAGAGGCCCTGGAGCTCTTCAGGGAGTGATGGAGAGCAAAGGTCAGGCTCTGGGAGCCCCTAGGTCAGATGGAGGAGTGTTAGAGAGGGCCTGGAGCTCTGCAGGAAGTGCTGGACAGCAAAGGTCAGGCTCTGGGAGCCCCTGAGTCAGATGGAGGAGTGTTAGAGAGGGCCTGGAGCTCTGCAGGAAGTGCTGGACAGCAAAGGTCAGGCTCTGGGAGCCCCTGAGTCAGATGGAGGAGTGTTAGAGAGGGCCTGGAGCTCTGCAGGAAGTGCTGGACAGCAAAGGTCAGGCTCTGGGTGACCCTGGGTGGGCTGGAGGAGTGTTAGAGAGGGCCTGGAGCTCTGCAGGCAGGGCTGGAGACTAAGTTTGGGGCTCCTGGGGGCTCTGGGAGCCCCTGGGTGGGCTGGAGGAGTGAGACAGAGGGCCTGGAGCTCTGCTGGGAGTGCTGGACAGCAAGTGTGGGGCTCCTGGGGGATCTGGGAGCCCCTGTGTGGGCTGGAGGAGTGTGAGAGAGGGCCTGGAGCTCTGCAGGTAGTGCTGGACAGCAAGTGTGGGGCTCCTGGGGGCTCTGGGAGCCCCTGGGTGGGCTGGAGGAGTGTGAGAGAGGGCCTGGAGCTCTGCTGGGAGTGCTGGACAGCAAAGGTCAGGCTCTGGGAACCCCTGGGTGGGCTGGAGGAGTGTTAGAGAGGGCCTGGAGCTCTGCAGGTTTTGCTGGACAGCAAGTGTGGGGCTCCTGGGGGCTCTGGGAGCCCCTGGGTGGGCTGGAGGAGTGAGACAGAGGGCCTGGAGCTCTGCTGGGAGTGCTGGACTGCAAGTGTGGGGCTCCTGGGGGCTCTGGGAGCCCCTGGGTGGGCTGGATGAGTGTTAGAGAGGGCCTGGAGCTCTGCAGGTAGTGCTGGACAGCAAGTTTGGGGCTCCTGGGGGCTCTGGGAGCCCCAGGGTGGGCTGGAGGACTGTGAGAGAGGGCCTGGAGCTCTGCTGGGAGTGCTGGACAGCAAAGGTAAGGCTCTGGGAGCCCCTGGGTGGGCTGGAGGAGTGTTAGAGAGGGCCTGGAGCTCTGCAGGTATTGCTGGACAGCAAGTGTGGGGCTCATGGGGGCTCTGGGAGCCCCTGGGTGGGCTGGAGGAGTGTTAGAGAGGGCCTGGAGCTCTGCTGGGAGTGCTGGACAGCAAGTGTGGGGCTCCTGGGGGCTCTGGGAGCCCCTGGGTGGGCTGGAGGAGTGTGAGAGAGGGCCTGGAGCTCTGCTGGGAGTGCTGGACAGCAAAGGTCAGGCTATGGGTGGGCTGGAGGAGTGTGAGAGAGGGCCTGGAGCTCTGCTGGGAGTGCTGGACAGCAAGTGTGGGGCTCCTGGGGGCTCTGGGAGCCCCTGGGTGGGCTGGAGGAGTGTGAGAGAGGGCCTGGAGCTCTGCAGGTAGTGCTGGACAGCAAGTGTGGGGCTCCTGGGGGCTCTGGGAGCCCCTGGGTGGGCTGGAGGATTGTTAGAGAGGCCCTGGAGCTCTGCAGGTAGTGCTGGACAGCAAGTGTGGGGCTCCTGGGGGCTCTGGGAGCCCATGGGTGGGCTGGAGGAGTGTGAGAGAGGGCCTGGAGCTCTGCTGGGAGTGCTGGACAGCAAAGGTCAGGCTCTGGGAGCCCCTGGGTGGGCTGGAGGAGTGAGACAGAGGTCCTGGAGCTCTGCTGGGAGTGCTGGACAGCAAAGGTCAGGCTCTGGGAGCCCCTGGGTGGGCTGGAGGAGTGTTAGAGAAGACCTGGAGCTCTGCAGGTAGTGCTGGACAGCAAGTGTGGGGCTCCTGGGGGCTCTGGGAACCCCTGGGTGGGCTGGAGGAGTGAGACAGAGGGCCTGGAGCTCTGCTGGGAGTGCTGGACAGCAAGTGTGGGGCTCCTGGGGGCTCTGGGAGCCCCTGGGTGGGCTGGAGGAGTGTGAGAGAGGGCCTGGAGCTCTGCTGGGAGTGCTGGACAGCAAAGGTCAGGCTCTGGGAGCCCCTGAGTCAGAGGGAGGAGTGTTGTGAGAGAGGGCCTGGAGCTCTGCTGGGAGTGCTGGACAGCAAGTGTGGGGCTCTGGGAGCCCCTGGGTGGGCTGGAGGAGTGTTAGAGAGGCCCTGGAGCTCTGCAGGGAGTCCTGGACAGCAAGTGTGGGGCTCTGGGTGGCCCTGGGTCATATGGAGAAGTGTTAGAGAGGCCCTGGAGCACTTCAGGGAGTGCTGGAGAGCAAAGGTCAGGCTCTGGGAGCCCCTAGGTCAGATGGAGGAGTGTTAGAGAGGGCCTGGAGCTCTGCAGGAAGTGCTGGACAGCAAAGGTCAGGCTCTGGGAGCCCCTGAGTCAGATGGAGGAGTGTTAGAGAGGGCCTGGAGCTCTGCAGGAAGTGCTGGACAGCAAGTGTGGGGCTCCTGGGGGCTCTGGGTGCCCCTGGGTGGGCTGGAGGAGTGTTAGAGAGGGCCTGGAGCTCTGCAGGTAGTACTGGACAGCAAGTGTGGGGCTCCTGGGGGCTCTGGGAGCCCCTGGGTGGGCTGGAGGAGTGTGAGAGAGGGTCTGGAGCTATGCTGGGAGTGCTGGACAGCAAGTGTGGGGCTCCTTGGGGCTCTGGGAGCCCCTGGGTGGGATGGAGGAGTGTTAGAGAGGGCCTGGAGCTCTGCAGGTAGTGCTAGACAGCAAGTGTGGGGCTCCTGGGGGCTCTGGGAGCCCCTGGGTGGGCTGGAGGAGTGAGACAGAGGGCCTGGAGCTCTGCTGGGAGTGCTGGACAACAAGTGTGGGGCTCCTGGGGGCTTGGGGAGCCCCTGGGTGGGCTGGAGGAGTGTCATATAGGGCCTGGAGCTCTGCTGGGAGTGCTGGACAGCAAGTGTGGGGCTCCTGGGGGCTCTGGGAGCCCCTGGGTGGCCTGGAGGAGTGTTAGAGAGGGCCTGGAGCTCTGCTGGGAGTGCTGGACAGCAAGTGTGGGGCTCCTGGGGGCTCTGGGTGCCCCTGGGTGGGCTGGAGGAGTGTTAGAGAGGGCCTGGAGCTTGCTGGGAGTGCTGGACAGCAAGTGTGGGGCTCTGGGAGCCCCTGGGTGGGCTGGAGGAGTGTGAGAGAGGGCCTGGAGCTCTGCAGGTAGTGCTGGACAGCAAGTGTGGGGCTCCTGGGGGCTCTGGGAGCCCCTGGGTGGGCTGGAGGATTGTTAGAGAGGGCCTGGAGCTCTGCAGGTAGTGCTGGACAGCAAGTGTGGGGCTCCTGGGGGCTCTGGGAGCCCATGGGTGGGCTGGAGGAGTGTGAGAGAGGGCCTGGAGCTCTGCTGGGAGTGCTGGACAGCAAAGGTCAGGCTCTGGGAGCCCCTGGGTGGGCTGGAGGAGTGTTAGAGAGGGCCTGGAGCTCTGCAGGTAGTGCTGGACAGCAAGTGTGGGGCTCCTGGGGGCTCTGGGAGCCCATGGGTGGGCTGGAGGAGTGTGAGAGAGGGCCTGGAGCTCTGCTGGGAGTGCTGGACAGCAAAGGTCAGGCTCTGGGAGCCCCTGGGTGGGCTGGAGGAGTGTTAGAGAGGGCCTGGATATCTGCAGGTATTGCTGGACAGCAAGTGTGGGGCTCTGGGAGCCCCCGGGTGGGCTGGAGGAGTGAGACAGAGGGCCTGGAGCTCTGCTGGGAGTGCTGGACAGCAAGTGTGGGGCTCCTGGGGGCTCTGGGAGCCCCTGGGTGGGCTGGAGGAGTGTGAGAGAGGTCCTGGAGCTCTGCTGGGAGTGCTGGACAGCAAAGGTCAGGCTCTGGGAGCCCCTGGGTGGGCTGGATAAGTGTTAGAGAGGGCCTGGAGCTCTGCAGGTATTGCTGGACAGCAAGTGTGGGGCTCCTGGGGGCTCTGGGAGCACCTGGGTGGGCTGGAGGAGTGTTAGAGAGGCCCTGGAGCTCTGCAGGGAGTGCTGGACAGCAAGTGTGGGGCTCATGGGGGCTCTGGGAGCACCTGGGTGGGCTGGAGGAGTGTTAGAGAGGCCCTGGAGCTCTGCAGGGAGTGCTGGACAGCAAGTGTGGGGCTCTGGGTGGCCCTGGGTCATATGGAGAAGTGTTAGAGAGGCCCTGGAGCTCTTCAGGGAGTGCTGGAGAGCAAAGGTCAGGCTCTGGGAGCCCCTAGGTCAGATGGAGGAGTGTTAGAGAGGGCCTGGAGCTCTGCAGGAAGTGCTGGACAGCAAAGGTCAGGCTCTGGGAGCCCCTGAGTCAGATGGAGGAGTGTTAGAGAGGGCCTGGAGCTCTGCAGGAAGTGCTGGACAGCAAAGGTCAGGCTCTGGGTGACCCTGGGTGGGCTGGAGGAGTGTTAGAGAGGGCCTGGAGCTCTGCTGGGAGTGCTGGACAGCAAGTGGGGGGCTCTGGGAGCCCCTGGGTGGGCTGGAGGAGTGAGATAGAGGGCCTGGAGCTCTGCTGGGAGTGCTGGACAGCAAGTGTGGGGCTCCTGGGGGCTCTGGGAGCCCCTGGGTGGGCTGGAGGAGTGTGAGAGAGGGCCTGGAGCTCTGCTGGGAGTGCTGGACAGCAAGTGTGGGGCTCCTGGGGGCTCTGGGAGCCCCTGGGTGGGCTGGAGGAGTGTTAGAGAGGGCCTGGAGCTCTGCAGGTTTTGCTGGACAGCAAGTGTGGGGCTCCTGGGGGCTCTGGGAGCCCCTGGGTGGGCTGGAGGAGTGAGACAGAGGGCCTGGAGCTCTGCTGGGAGTGCTGGACTGCAAGTGTGGGGCTCCTGGGGGCTCTGGGAGCCCCTGGGTGGGCTGGATGAGTGTTAGAGAGGGCCTGGAGCTCTGCAGGTAGTGCTGGACAGCAAGTGTGGGGCTCCTGGGGGCTCTGGGAGCCCCAGGGTGGGCTGGAGGACTGTGAGAGAGGGCCTGGAGCTCTGCTGGGAGTGCTGGACAGCAAAGGTAAGGCTCTGGGAGCCCCAGGGTGGGCTGGAGGAGTGTTAGAGAGGGCCTGGAGCTCTGCAGGTAGTGCTGGAGAGCAAGTGTGGGGCTCCTGGGGGCTCTGGGAGCCCCTGGGTGGGCTGGAGGAGTGTGACAGAGGGCCTGGAGCTCTGCTGGGAGTGCTGGACAGCAAGTGTGGGGCTCTGGGAGCCCCTGGGTGGGCTGGAGGGGTGTTAGAGAGGCCCTGGAGCTCTGCAGGGAGTGCTGGACAGCAAGTGTGGGGCTCTGGGTGGCCCTGGGTCGGATGGAGAAGTGTTAGAGAGGCCCTGGAGCTCTTCAGGGAGTGCTGGAGAGCAAAGGTCAGGCTATGGGTGGGCTGGAGGAGTGTGAGAGAGGGCCTGGAGCTCTGCTGGGAGTGCTGGACAGCAAGTGTGGGGCTCCTGGGGGCTCTGGGAGCCCCTGGGTGGGCTGGAGGAGTGTGAGAGAGGGCCTGGAGCTCTGCTGGGAGTGCTGGACAGCAAGTGTGGGGCTCATGGGGGCTCTGGGAGCCCCTGGGTGGGCTGGAGAAGTGTGAGAGAGGGTCTGGAGCTATGCTGGGAGTGCTGGACAGCAAGTGTGGGGCTCCTGGGGGCTCTGGGAGCCCCTGGGTGGGATGGAGGAGTGTTAGAGAGGGCCTGGAGCTCTGCTGGGAGTGCTGGACAGCAAGTGTGGGGCTCTGGGAGCCCCTGGGTGGGCTGGAGGAGTGAGATAGAGGGCCTGGAGCTCTGCAGGTATTGCTGGACAGCAAGTGTGGGGCTCCTGGGGGCTCTGGGAGCCCCTGGGTGGGCTGGAGGAGTGAGACAGAGGGCCTGGAGCTCTGCTGGGAGTGCTGGACTGCAAGTGTGGGGCTCCTGGGGGCTCTGGGAGCCCCTGGGTGGGCTGGAGGAGTGAGACAGAGGGCCTGGAGCTCTGCTGGGAGTGCTGGACAGCAAGTGTGGGGCTCCTGGGGGCTCTGGGAGCCCCTGGGTTGGCTGGAGGAGTGAGACAGAGGGCCTGGAGCTCTGCTGGGAGTGCTGGACAGCAAAGGTCAGGCTCTGGGAGCCCCTGGGTGGGCTGGAGGAGTGAGACAGAGGTCCTGGAGCTCTGCTGGGAGTGCTGGACAGCAAAGGTCAGGCTCTGGGAGCCCCTGGGTGGGCTGGAGGAGTGTTAGAGAGGGCCTGGAGCTCTGCAGGTAGTGCTGGACAGCAAGTGTGGGGCTCCTGGGGGCTCTGGGAACCCCTGGGTGGGCTGGAGGAGTGAGACAGAGGGCCTGGAGCTCTGCTGGGAGATCTGGACAGCAAGTGTGGGGCTCCTGGGGGCTCTGGGAGCCCCTGGGTGGGCTGGAGGAGTGTGAGAGAGGGCCTGGAGCTCTGCTGGGAGTGCTGGACAGCAAGTGTGGGGCTCATGGGGGCTCTGGGAGCCCCTGGGTGGGCTGGAGGAGTGTTAGAGAGGGCCTGGAGCTCTGCTGGGAGTGCTGGACAGCAAAGGTCAGGCTCTGGGAGCCCCTGAGTCAGATGGAGGAGTGTTGTGAGAGAGGGCCTGGAGCTCTGCTGGGAGTGCTGGACAGCAAGTGTGGGGCTCTGGGAGCCCCTGGGTAGGCTGGAGGAGTGTTAGAGAGGCCCTGGAGCTCTGCAGGGAGTGCTGGACAGCAAGTGTGGGGCTCTGGGTGGCCCTGGGTCATATGGAGAAGTGTTAGAGAGGCCCTGGAGCTCTTCAGGGAGTGCTGGAGAGCAAAGGTCAGGCTCTGGGAGCCCCTAGGTCAGATGGAGGAGTGTTAGAGAGGGCCTGGAGCTCTGCAGGAAGTGCTGGACAGCAAAGGTCAGGCTCTGGGTGACCCTGGGTGGGCTGGAGGAGTGTTAGAGAGGGCCTGGAGCTCTGCTGGGAGTGCTGGACAGCAAGTGGGGGGCTCTGGGAGCCCCTGGGTGGGCTGGAGGAGTGAGATAGAGGGCCTGGAGCTCTGCTGGGAGTGCTGGACAGCAAGTGTGGGGCTCCTGGGGGCTCTGGGAGCCCCTGGGTGGGCTGGAGGAGTGTGAGAGAGGGCCTGGAGCTCTGCTGGGAGTGCTGGACAGCAAGTGTGGGGCTCCTGGGGGCTCTGTGAGCCCCTGGGTGGGCTGGAGGAGTGAGACAGAGGGCCTGGAGCTCTGCTGGGAGTGCTGGACAGCAAGTGTGGGGCTCCTGGGGGCTCTGGGAGCCCTTGGGTGGGCTGGATGAGTGTTAGAGAGGACCTGGAGCTCTGCAGGTAGTGCTGGACAGCAAGAGTGGGGCTCCTGGGGGCTCTGGGAGCCCCAGGGTGGGCTGGAGGACTGTGAGAGAGGGCCTGGAGCTCTGCTGGGAGTGCTGGACAGCAAAGGTAAGGCTCTGGGAGCCCCTGGGTGGGCTGGAGGAGTGTTAGAGAGGGCCTGGAGCTCTGCAGGTAGTGCTGGACAGCAAGTGTGGGGCTCCTGGGGGCTCTGGGAGCCCCTGGGTGGGCTGGATGAGTGTTAGAGAGGACCTGGAGCTCTGCAGGTAGTGCTGGACAGCAAAGGTCAGGCTCTGGGTGACCCTGGGTGGGCTGGAGGAGTGTGAGAGAGGGCCTGGAGCTCTGCTGGGAGTGCTGGACAGCAAGTGTGGGGCTCCTGGGGGCTCTGGGAGCCCCTGGGTGGGCTGGAGGAGTGTGAGAGAGGGCCTGGAGCTCTGCAGGTAGTGCTGGACA
Organism: Labrus mixtus; assembly: GCF_963584025.1. Taxonomy (NCBI): domain Eukaryota; kingdom Metazoa; phylum Chordata; class Actinopteri; order Labriformes; family Labridae; genus Labrus; species Labrus mixtus. The sequence goes on from NW_026870366.1 coordinate 29,402, forward strand.
GCAAGTGTGGGGCTCCTGGGGGCTCTGGGAGCCCCTGGGTGGGCTGGAGGATTGTTAGAGAGGGCCTGGAGCTCTGCAATTAGTGCTGGACAGCAAGTGTGGGGCTCCTGGGGGCTCTGGGAGCCCATGGGTGGGCTGGAGGAGTGTGAGAGAGGGCCTGGAGCTCTGCTGGGAGTGCTGGACAGCAAAGGTCAGGCTCTGGGAGCCCCTGGGTGGGCTGGAGGAGTGAGACAGAGGTCCTGGAGCTCTGCTGGGAGTGCTGGACAGCAAAGGTCAGGCTCTGGGAGCCCCTGTGTGGGCTGGAGGAGTGTTAGAGAGGGCCTGGAGCTCTGCAGGTATTGCTGGACAGCAAGTGTGGGGCTCTGGGAGCCCCTGGGTGGGCTGGAGGAGTGAGACAGAGGGCCTGGAGCTCTGCTGGGAGTGCTGGACAGCAAGTGTGGGGCTCCTGGGGGCTCTGGGAGCCCCTGGGTGGGCTGGAGGAGTGTGAGAGAGGGCCTGGAGCTCTGCTGGGAGTGCTGGACAGCAAGTGTGGGGCTCATGGGGGCTCTGGGAGCCCCTGGGTGGGCTGGAGGAGTGTTAGAGAGGGCCTGGAGCTCTGCAGGTAGTACTGGACAGCAAGTGTGGGGCTCCTGGGGGCTCTGGGAGCCCCTGGGTGGGCTGGAGGAGTGTGAGAGAGGGTCTGGAGCTATGCTGGGAGTGCTGGACAGCAAGTGTGGGGCTCCTGCGGGCTCTGGGAGCCCCTGGGTGGGATGGAGGAGTGTTAGAGAGGGCCTGGAGCTCTGCAGGTAGTGCTAGACAGCAAGTGTGGGGCTCCTGGGGGCTCTGGGAGCCCCTGGGTGGGCTGGAGGAGTGAGACAGAGGGCCTGGAGCTCTGCTGGGAGTGCTGGACAGCAAGTGTGGGGCTCCTGGGGGCTCTGGGAGCCCCTGGGTGGGCTGGAGGAGTGTGAGAGAGGGCCTGGAGCTCTGCTGGGAGTGCTGGACAGCAAGTGTGGGGCTCCTGGGGGCTCTGGGAGCCCCTGGGTGGGCTGGAGGAGTGTGAGAGAGGGCCTGGAGCTCTGCTGGGAGTGCTGGACAGCAAGTGTGGGGCTCCTGGGGGCTCTGGGAGCCCCTGGGTGGGCTGGAGGAGTGTGAGAGAGGGCCTGGAGCTCTGCTGGGAGTGCTGGACAGCAAAGGTCAGGCTCTGGGAGCCCCTGGGTGGGCTGGATAAGTGTTAGAGAGGGCCTGGAGCTCTGCAGGTATTGCTGGACAGCAAGTGTGGGGCTCCTGGGGGCTCTGGGAACCCCTGGGTGGGCTGGAGTAGTGAGACAGAGGGCCTGGAGCTCTGCTGGGAGTGCTGGACAGCAAGTGTGGCGCTCCTGGGGGCTCTGGGAGCCCCTGGGTGGGCTGGAGGAGTGTGAGAGAGGGCCTGGAGCTCTGCTGGGAGTGCTGGACAGCAAGTTTGGGGCTCATGGGGGCTCTGGGAGCCCCTGGGTGGGATGGAGGAGTGTTAGAGAGGGCCTGGAGCTCTGCAGGTAGTGCTAGACAGCAAGTGTGGGGCTCCTGGGGGCTCTGGGAGCCCCTGGGTGGGCTGGAGGAGTGAGACAGAGGGCCTGGAGCTCTGCTGGGAGTGCTGGACAGCAAGTGTGGGGCTCCTGGGGGCTCTGGGAGCCCCTGGGTGGGCTGGAGGAGTGTGAGAGAGGGCCTGGAGCTCTGCTGGGAGTGCTGGACAGCAAGTGTGGGGCTCTGGGAGCCCCTGGGTGGGCTGGAGGAGTGAGATAGAGGGCCTGGAGCTCTGCAGGTATTGCTGGACAGCAAGTGTGGGGCTCCTGGGGGCTCTGGGAACCCCTGGGTGGGCTGGAGGAGTGAGACAGAGGGCCTGGAGCTCTGCTGGGAGTGCTGGACAGCAAGTGTGGGGCTCCTGGGGGCTCTGGGAACCCCTGGGTGGGCTGGAGGAGTGAGACAGAGGGCCTGGAGCTCTGCTGGGAGTGCTGGACAGCAATTGTGGGCTCTGGGAGCCCCTGGGTGGGCTGGAGGAGTGAGATAGAGGGCCTGGAGCTCTGCTGGGAGTGCTGGACAGCAAGTGTGGGGCTCCTGGGGGCTCTGGGAGCCCCTGGGTGGGCTGGAGGAGTGTGAGAGAGGGCCTGGAGCTCTGCTGGGAGTGCTGGACAGCAAGTGTGGGGCTCCTGGGGGCTCTGGGAGCCCCTGGGTGGGCTGGATGAGTGTTAGAGAGGGCCTGGAGCTCTGCAGGTAGTGCTGGACAGCAAGTGTGGGGCTCCTGGGGGCTCTGGGAGCCCCAGGGTGGGCTGGAGGACTGTGAGAGAGGGCCTGGAGCTCTGCTGGGAGTGCTGGACAGCAAAGGTAAGGCTCTGGGAGCCCCTGGGTGGGCTGGAGGAGTGTTAGAGAGGGCCTGGAGCTCTGCAGGTAGTGCTGGACAGCAAGTGTGGGGCTCCTGGGGGCTCTGGGAGCCCCTGGGTGGGCTGGAGGAGTGAGACAGAGGGCCTGGAGCTCTGCTGGGAGTGCTGGACAGCAAAGGTCAGGCTCTGGGAGCCCCTGGGTGGGCTGGAGGAGTGAGACAGAGGTCCTGGAGCTCTGCTGGGAGTGCTGGACAGCAAAGGTCAGGCTCTGGGAGCCCCTGGGTGGGCTGGAGGAGTGAGACAGAGGGCCTGGAGCTCTGCTGGGAGTGCTCGACAGCAAGTGTGGGGCTCATGGGGGCTCTGGGAGCCCCTGGGTGGGCTGGAGGAGTGTTAGAGAGGGCCTGGAGCTCTGCTGGGAGTGCTGGACAGCAAAGGTCAGGCTCTGGGAGCCCCTGAGTCAGATGGAGGAGTGTTGTGAGAGAGGGCCTGGAGCTCTGCTGGGAGTGCTGGACAGCAAGTGTGGGGCTCTGGGAGCCCCTGGGTGGGCTGGAGGAGTGTTAGAGAGGCCCTGGAGCTCTGCAGGGAGTGCTGGACAGCAAGTGTGAGGCTCTGGGTGGCCCTGGGTCATATGGAGAAGTGTTAGAGAGGCCCTGGAGCTCTTCAGGGAGTGATGGAGAGCAAAGGTCAGGCTCTGGGAGCCCCTAGGTCAGATGGAGGAGTGTTAGAGAGGGCCTGGAGCTCTGCAGGAAGTGCTGGACAGCAAAGGTCAGGCTCTGGGAGCCCCTGAGTCAGATGGAGGAGTGTTAGAGAGGGCCTGGAGCTCTGCAGGAAGTGCTGGACAGCAAAGGTCAGGCTCTGGGAGCCCCTGAGTCAGATGGAGGAGTGTTAGAGAGGGCCTGGAGCTCTGCAGGAAGTGCTGGACAGCAAAGGTCAGGCTCTGGGTGACCCTGGGTGGGCTGGAGGAGTGTTAGAGAGGGCCTGGAGCTCTGCAGGCAGGGCTGGAGACTAAGTTTGGGGCTCCTGGGGGCTCTGGGAGCCCCTGGGTGGGCTGGAGGAGTGAGACAGAGGGCCTGGAGCTCTGCTGGGAGTGCTGGACAGCAAGTGTGGGGCTCCTGGGGGATCTGGGAGCCCCTGTGTGGGCTGGAGGAGTGTGAGAGAGGGCCTGGAGCTCTGCAGGTAGTGCTGGACAGCAAGTGTGGGGCTCCTGGGGGCTCTGGGAGCCCCTGGGTGGGCTGGAGGAGTGTGAGAGAGGGCCTGGAGCTCTGCTGGGAGTGCTGGACAGCAAAGGTCAGGCTCTGGGAACCCCTGGGTGGGCTGGAGGAGTGTTAGAGAGGGCCTGGAGCTCTGCAGGTTTTGCTGGACAGCAAGTGTGGGGCTCCTGGGGGCTCTGGGAGCCCCTGGGTGGGCTGGAGGAGTGAGACAGAGGGCCTGGAGCTCTGCTGGGAGTGCTGGACTGCAAGTGTGGGGCTCCTGGGGGCTCTGGGAGCCCCTGGGTGGGCTGGATGAGTGTTAGAGAGGGCCTGGAGCTCTGCAGGTAGTGCTGGACAGCAAGTTTGGGGCTCCTGGGGGCTCTGGGAGCCCCAGGGTGGGCTGGAGGACTGTGAGAGAGGGCCTGGAGCTCTGCTGGGAGTGCTGGACAGCAAAGGTAAGGCTCTGGGAGCCCCTGGGTGGGCTGGAGGAGTGTTAGAGAGGGCCTGGAGCTCTGCAGGTATTGCTGGACAGCAAGTGTGGGGCTCATGGGGGCTCTGGGAGCCCCTGGGTGGGCTGGAGGAGTGTTAGAGAGGGCCTGGAGCTCTGCTGGGAGTGCTGGACAGCAAAGGTCAGGCTCTGGGAGCCCCTAGGTCAGATGGAGGAGTGTTAGAGAGGGCCTGGAGCTCTGCAGGAAGTGCTGGACAGCAAAGGTCAGGCTCTGGGAGCCCCTGAGTCAGATGGAGGAGTGTTAGAGAGGGCCTGGAGCTCTGCAGGAAGTGCTGGACAGCAAAGGTCAGGCTCTGGGAGCCCCTGAGTCAGATGGAGGAGTGTTAGAGAGGGCCTGGAGCTCTGCAGGAAGTGCTGGACAGCAAAGGTCAGGCTCTGGGTGACCCTGGGTGGGCTGGAGGAGTGTTAGAGAGGGCCTGGAGCTCTGCAGGCAGTGCTGGAGACTAAGTGTGGGGCTCCTGGGGGCTCTGGGAGCCCCTGGGTGGGCTGGAGGAGTGAGACAGAGGGCCTGGAGCTCTGCTGGGAGTGCTGGACAGCAAGTGTGGGGCTCCTGGGGGCTCTGGGAGCCCCTGGGTGGGCTGGAGGAGTGTGAGAGAGGGCCTGGAGCTCTGCTGGGAGTGCTGGACAGCAAAGGTCAGGCTATGGGTGGGCTGGAGGAGTGTGAGAGAGGGCCTGGAGCTCTGCTGGGAGTGCTGGACAGCAAGTGTGGGGCTCCTGGGGGCTCTGGGAGCCCCTGGGTGGGCTGGAGGAGTGTGAGAGAGGGCCTGGAGCTCTGCAGGTAGTGCTGGACAGCAAGTGTGGGGCTCCTGGGGGCTCTGGGAGCCCCTGGGTGGGCTGGAGGATTGTTAGAGAGGCCCTGGAGCTCTGCAGGTAGTGCTGGACAGCAAGTGTGGGGCTCCTGGGGGCTCTGGGAGCCCATGGGTGGGCTGGAGGAGTGTGAGAGAGGGCCTGGAGCTCTGCTGGGAGTGCTGGACAGCAAAGGTCAGGCTCTGGGAGCCCCTGGGTGGGCTGGAGGAGTGAGACAGAGGTCCTGGAGCTCTGCTGGGAGTGCTGGACAGCAAAGGTCAGGCTCTGGGAGCCCCTGGGTGGGCTGGAGGAGTGTTAGAGAGGGCCTGGAGCTCTGCAGGTATTGCTGGACAGCAAGTGTGGGGCTCTGGGAGCCCCTGGGTGGGCTGGAGGAGTGAGACAGAGGGCCTGGAGCTCTGCTGGGAGTGCTGGACAGCAAGTGTGGGGCTCCTGGGGGCTCTGGGAGCCCCTGGGTGGGCTGGAGGAGTGAGACAGAGGGCCTGGAGCTCTGCTGGGAGTGCTGGACAGCAAAGGTCAGGCTCTGGGAGCCCCTGGGTGGGCTGGAGGAGTGAGACAGAGGTCCTGGAGCTCTGCTGGGAGTGCTGGACAGCAAAGGTCAGGCTCTGGGAGCCCCTGGGTGGGCTGGAGGAGTGTTAGAGAGGGCCTGGAGCTCTGCAGGTAGTGCTGGACAGCAAGTGTGGGGCTCCTGGGGGCTCTGGGAACCCCTGGGTGGGCTGGAGGAGTGAGACAGAGGGCCTGGAGCTCTGCTGGGAGATCTGGACAGCAAGTGTGGGGCTCCTGGGGGCTCTGGGAGCCCCTGGGTGGGCTGGAGGAGTGTGAGAGAGGGCCTGGAGCTCTGCTGGGAGTGCTGGACAGCAAGTGTGGGGCTCATGGGGGCTCTGGGAGCCCCTGGGTGGGCTGGAGGAGTGTTAGAGAGGGCCTGGAGCTCTGCTGGGAGTGCTGGACAGCAAAGGTCAGGCTCTGGGAGCCCCTGAGTCAGATGGAGGAGTGTTGTGAGAGAGGGCCTGGAGCTCTGCTGGGAGTGCTGGACAGCAAGTGTGGGGCTCTGGGAGCCCCTGGGTAGGCTGGAGGAGTGTTAGAGAGGCCCTGGAGCTCTGCAGGGAGTGCTGGACAGCAAGTGTGGGGCTCTGGGTGGCCCTGGGTCATATGGAGAAGTGTTAGAGAGGCCCTGGAGCTCTTCAGGGAGTGCTGGAGAGCAAAGGTCAGGCTCTGGGAGCCCCTAGGTCAGATGGAGGAGTGTTAGAGAGGGCCTGGAGCTCTGCAGGAAGTGCTGGACAGCAAAGGTCAGGCTCTGGGTGACCCTGGGTGGGCTGGAGGAGTGTTAGAGAGGGCCTGGAGCTCTGCTGGGAGTGCTGGACAGCAAGTGGGGGGCTCTGGGACCCCCTGGGTGGGCTGGAGGAGTGAGATAGAGGGCCTGGAGCTCTGCTGGGAGTGCTGGACAGCAAGTGTGGGGCTCCTGGGGGCTCTGGGAGCCCCTGGGTGGGCTGGAGGAGTGTGAGAGAGGGCCTGGAGCTCTGCTGGGAGTGCTGGACAGCAAGTGTGGGGCTCCTGGGGGCTCTGTGAGCCCCTGGGTGGGCTGGAGGAGTGAGACAGAGGGCCTGGAGCTCTGCTGGGAGTGCTGGACAGCAAGTGTGGGGCTCCTGGGGGCTCTCGGAGCCCCTGGGTGGGCTGGATGAGTGTTAGAGAGGACCTGGAGCTCTGCAGGTAGTGCTGGACAGCAAGAGTGGGGCTCCTGGGGGCTCTGGGAGCCCCAGGGTGGGCTGGAGGACTGTGAGAGAGGGCCTGGAGCTCTGCTGGGAGTGCTGGACAGCAAAGGTAAGGCTCTGGGAGCCCCTGGGTGGGCTGGAGGAGTGTTAGAGAGGGCCTGGAGCTCTGCAGGTAGTGCTGGACAGCAAGTGTGGGGCTCCTGGGGGCTCTGGGAGCCCCTGGGTGGGCTGGATGAGTGTTAGAGAGGACCTGGAGCTCTGCAGGTAGTGCTGGACAGCAAGTGTGGGGCTCTGGGTGGCCCTGGGTCAGATGGAGGAGTGTTAGAGAGGGCCTGGAGCTCTGCAGGAAGTGCTGGACAGCAAAGGTCAGGCTCTGGGAGCCCCTGAGTCAGATGGAGGAGTGTTAGAGAGGGCCTGGAGCTCTGCAGGAAGTGCTGGACAGCAAAGGTCAGGCTCTGGGTGACCCTGGGTGGGCTGGAGGAGTGTGAGAGAGGGCCTGGAGCTCTGCTGGGAGTGCTGGACAGCAAGTGTGGGGCTCCTGGGGGCTCTGGGAGCCCCTGGGTGGGCTGGAGGAGTGTGAGAGAGGGCCTGGAGCTCTGCTGGGAGTGCTGGACAGCAAGTGTGGGGCTCATGGGGGCTCTGGGAGCCCCTGGGTGGGCTGGAGGAGTGTTAGAGAGGGCCTGGAGCTCTGCAGGTAGTACTGGACAGCAAGTGTGGGGCTCCTGGGGGCTCTGGGAGCCCCTGGGTGGGCTGGAGGAGTGTGAGAGAGGGTCTGGAGCTATGCTGGGAGTGCTGGACAGCAAGTGTGGGGCTCCTGGGGGCTCTGGGAGCCCCTGGGTGGGATGGAGGAGTGTTAGAGAGGGCCTGGAGCTCTGCAGGTAGTGCTAGACAGCAAGTGTGGGGCTCCTGGGGGCTCTGGGAGCCCCTGGGTGGGCTGGAGGAGTGAGACAGAGGGCCTGGAGCTCTGCTGGGAGTGCTGGACAGCAAGTGTGGGGCTCCTGGGGGCTCTGGGAGCCCCTGGGTGGGCTGGAGGAGTGTGAGAGAGGGCCTGGAGCTCTGCTGGGAGTGCTGGACAGCAAGTGTGGGGCTCCTGGGGGCTCTGGGAGCCCCTGGGTGGGCTGGAGGAGTGTGAGAGAGGGCCTGGAGCTCTGCTGGGAGTGCTGGACAGCAAGTGTGGGGCTCCTGGGGGCTCTGGGAGCCCCTGGGTGGGCTGGAGGAGTGTGAGAGAGGGCCTGGAGCTCTGCTGGGAGTGCTGGACAGCAAAGGTCAGGCTCTGGGAGCCCCTGGGTGGGCTGGAGGAGTGAGACAGAGGTCCTGGAGCTCTGCTGGGAGTGCTGGACAGCAAAGGTCAGGCTCTGGGAGCCCCTGGGTGGGCTGGATAAGTGTTAGAGAGGGCCTGGAGCTCTGCAGGTATTGCTGGACAGCAAGTGTGGGGCTCCTGGGGGCTCTGGGAACCCCTGGGTGGGCTGGAGTAGTGAGACAGAGGGCCTGGAGCTCTGCTGGGAGTGCTGGACAGCAAGTGTGGCGCTCCTGGGGGCTCTGGGAGCCCCTGGGTGGGCTGGAGGAGTGTGAGAGAGGGCCTGGAGCTCTGCTGGGAGTGCTGGACAGCAAGTTTGGGGCTCATGGGGGCTCTGGGAGCCCCTGGGTGGGATGGAGGAGTGTTAGAGAGGGCCTGGAGCTCTGCAGGTAGTGCTAGACAGCAAGTGTGGGGCTCCTGGGGGCTCTGGGAGCCCCTGGGTGGGCTGGAGGAGTGAGACAGAGGGCCTGGAGCTCTGCTGGGAGTGCTGGACAGCAAGTGTGGGGCTCCTGGGGGCTCTGGGAGCCCCTGGGTGGGCTGGAGGAGTGTGAGAGAGGGCCTGGAGCTCTGCTGGGAGTGCTGGACAGCAAGTGTGGGGCTCTGGGAGCCCCTGGGTGGGCTGGAGGAGTGAGATAGAGGGCCTGGAGCTCTGCAGGTATTGCTGGACAGCAAGTGTGGGGCTCCTGGGGGCTCTGGGAACCCCTGGGTGGGCTGGAGGAGTGAGACAGAGGGCCTGGAGCTCTGCTGGGAGTGCTGGACAGCAATTGTGGGCTCTGGGAGCCCCTGGGTGGGCTGGAGGAGTGAGATAGAGGGCCTGGAGCTCTGCTGGGAGTGCTGGACAGCAAGTGTGGGGCTCCTGGGGGCTCTGGGAGCCCCTGGGTGGGCTGGAGGAGTGAGATAGAGGGCCTGGAGCTCTGCAGGTATTGCTGGACAGCAAGTGTGGGGCTCCTGGGGGCTCTGGGAGCCCCTGGGTGGGCTGGAGGAGTGTTAGAGAGGGCCTGGAGCTCTGCAGGTAGTGCTGGACAGCAAGTGTGGGGCTCCTGGGGGCTCTGGGAACCCCTGGGTGGGCTGGAGGAGTGAGACAGAGGGCCTGGAGCTCTGCAGGTAGTGCTGGACAGCAAGTGTGGGGCTCCTGGGGGCTCTGGGAACCCCTGGGTGGGCTGGAGGAGTGAGACAGAGGGCCTGGAGCTCTGCTGGGAGTGCTGGACAGCAAGTGTGGGGCTCCTGGGGGCTCTGGGAGCCCCTGGGTGGGCTGGAGGAGTGTGAGAGAGGGCCTGGAGCTCTGCTGGGAGTGCTGGACAGCAAGTGTGGGGCTCATGGGGGCTCTGGGAGCCCCTGGGTGGGCTGGAGGAGTGTTAGAGAGGGCCTGGAGCTCTGCTGGGAGTGCTGGACAGCAAAGGTCAGGCTCTGGGAGCCCCTGAGTCAGATGGAGGAGTGTTGTGAGAGAGGGCCTGGAGCTCTGCTGGGAGTGCTGGACAGCAAGTGTGGGGCTCTGGGAGCCCCTGGGTGGGCTGGAGGAGTGTTAGAGAGGCCCTGGAGCTCTGCAGGGAGTGCTGGACAGCAAGTGTGGGGCTCTGGGTGGCCCTGGGTCATATAGAAAAGTGTTAGAGAGGCCCTGGAGCTCTTCAGGGAGTGCTGGAGAGCAAAGGTCAGGCTCTGGGAGCCCCTAGGTCAGATGGAGGAGTGTTAGAGAGGGCCTGGAGCTCTGCAGGAAGTGCTGGACAGCAAAGGTCAGGCTCTGGGAGCCCCTGAGTCAGATGGAGGAGTGTTAGAGAGGGCCTGGAGCTCTGCAGGAAGTGCTGGACAGCAAAGGTCAGGCTCTGGGTGACCCTGGGTGGGCTGGAGGAGTGTTAGAGAGGGCCTGGAGCTCTGCTGGGAGTGCTGGACAGCAAGTGGGGGGCTCTGGGAGCCCCTGGGTGGGCTGGAGGAGTGAGATAGAGGGCCTGGAGCTCTGCTGGGAGTGCTGGACAGCAAGTGTGGGGCTCCTGGGGGCTCTGGGAGCCCCTGGGTGGGCTGGAGGAGTGTGAGAGAGGGCCTGGAGCTCTGCTGGGAGTGCTGGACAGCAAGTGTGGGGCTCCTGGGGGCTCTGTGAGCCCCTGGGTGGGCTGGAGGAGTGTTAGAGAGGGCCTGGAGCTCTGCAGGTAGTGCTGGACAGCAAGTGTGGGGCTCCTGGGGGCTCTGGGAGCCCCTGTGTGGGCTGGAGGAGTGAGACAGAGGGCCTGGAGCTCTGCTGGGAGTGCTGGACTGCAAGTGTGGGGCTCCTGGGGGCTCTGGGAGCCCCTGGGTGGGCTGGAGGAGTGAGACAGAGGGCCTGGAGCTCTGCTGGGAGTGCTGGACAGCAAGTGTGGGGCTCCTGGGGGCTCTGGGAGCCCCAGGGTGGGCTGGAGGACTGTGAGAGAGGGCCTGGAGCTCTGCTGGGAGTGCTGGACAGCAAAGGTAAGGCTCTGGGAGCCCCTGGGTGGGCTGGAGGAGTGTTAGAGAGGGCCTGGAGCTCTGCAGGTAGTGCTGGACAGCAAGTGTGGGGCTCCTGGGGGCTCTGGGAGCCCCTGGGTGGGCTGGAGGAGTGAGACAGAGGGCCTGGAGCTCTGCTGGGAGTGCTGGACAGCAAAGGTCAGGCTCTGGGAGCCCCTGGGTGGGCTTGAGGAGTGAGACAGAGGTCCTGGAGCTCTGCTGGGAGTGCTGGACAGCAAAGGTCAGGCTCTGGGAGCCCCTGAGTCAGATGGAGGAGTGTTGTGAGAGAGGGCCTGGAGCTCTGCTGGGAGTGCTGGACAGCAAGTGTGGGGCTCCTGGGGGCTCTGGGAGCCCCTGGGTGGCCTGGAGGAGTGTTAGAGAGGGCCTGGAGCTCTGCTGAGAGTGCTGGACAGCAAGTGTGGGGCTCCTGGGGGCTCTGGGTGCCCCTGGGTGGGCTGGAGGAGTGTTAGAGAGGGCCTGGAGCTCTGCTGGGAGTGCTGGACAGCAAGTGTGGGGCTCTGGGAGCCCCTGGGTGGGCTGGAGGAGTGAGATAGAGGGCCTGGAGCTCTGCAGGTATTGCTGGACAGCAAGTGTGGGGCTCCTGGGGGCTCTGGGAGCCCCTGGGTGGGCTGGAGGAGTGTTAGAGAGGGCCTGGAGCTCTGCAGGTAGTGCTGGACAGCAAGTGTGGGGCTCCTGGGGGCTCTGGGAACCCCTGGGTGGGCTGGAGGAGTGAGACAGAGGGCCTGGAGCTCTGCTGGGAGTGCTGGACAGCAAGTGTGGGGCTCCTGGGGGCTCTGGGAGCCCCTGGGTGGGCTGGAGGAGTGTGAGAGAGGGCCTGGAGCTCTGCTGGGAGTGCTGGACAGCAAGTGTGGGGCTCTGGGAGCCCCTGGGTGGGCTGGAGGAGTGAGATAGAGGGCCTGGAGCTCTGCAGGTATTGCTGGACAGCAAGTGTGGGGCTCCTGGGGGCTCTGGGAACCCCTGGGTGGGCTGGAGGAGTGAGACAGAGGGCCTGGAGCTCTGCTGGGAGTGCTGGACAGCAAGTGTGGGGCTCCTGGGGGCTCTGGGAACCCCTGGGTGGGCTGGAGGAGTGAGACAGAGGGCCTGGAGCTCTGCTGGGAGTGCTGGACAGCAATTGTGGGCTCTGGGAGCCCCTGGGTGGGCTGGAGGAGTGAGATAGAGGGCCTGGAGCTCTGCTGGGAGTGCTGGACAGCAAGTGTGGGGCTCCTGGGGGCTCTGGGAGCCCCTGGGTGGGCTGGAGGAGTGTGAGAGAGGGCCTGGAGCTCTGCTGGGAGTGCTGGACAGCAAGTGTGGGGCTCCTGGGGGCTCTGGGAGCCCCTGGGTGGGCTGGATGAGTGTTAGAGAGGGCCTGGAGCTCTGCAGGTAGTGCTGGACAGCAAGTGTGGGGCTCCTGGGGGCTCTGGGAGCCCCAGGGTGGGCTGGAGGACTGTGAGAGAGGGCCTGGAGCTCTGCTGGGAGTGCTGGACAGCAAAGGTAAGGCTCTGGGAGCCCCTGGGTGGGCTGGAGGAGTGTTAGAGAGGGCCTGGAGCTCTGCAGGTAGTGCTGGACAGCAAGTGTGGGGCTCCTGGGGGCTCTGGGAGCCCCTGTGTGGGCTGGAGGAGTGAGACAGAGGGCCTGGAGCTCTGCTGGGAGTGCTGGACAGCAAAGGTCAGGCTCTGGGAGCCCCTGGGTGGGCTGGAGGAGTGAGACAGAGGTCCTGGAGCTCTGCTGGGAGTGCTGGACAGCAAAGGTCAGGCTCTGGGAGCCCCTGGGTGGGCTGGAGGAGTGAGACAGAGGGCCTGGAGCTCTGCTGGGAGTGCTCGACAGCAAGTGTGGGGCTCATGGGGGCTCTGGGAGCCCCTGGGTGGGCTGGAGGAGTGTTAGAGAGGGCCTGGAGCTCTGCTGGGAGTGCTGGACAGCAAAGGTCAGGCTCTGGGAGCCCCTGAGTCAGATGGAGGAGTGTTGTGAGAGAGGGCCTGGAGCTCTGCTGGGAGTGCTGGACAGCAAGTGTGGGGCTCTGGGAGCCCCTGGGTGGGCTGGAGGAGTGTTAGAGAGGCCCTGGAGCTCTGCAGGGAGTGCTGGACAGCAAGTGTGAGGCTCTGGGTGGCCCTGGGTCATATGGAGAAGTGTTAGAGAGGCCCTGGAGCTCTTCAGGGAGTGCTGGAGAGCAAAGGTCAGGCTCTGGGAGCCCCTAGGTCAGATGGAGGAGTGTTAGAGAGGGCCTGGAGCTCTGCAGGAAGTGCTGGACAGCAAAGGTCAGGCTCTGGGAGCCCCTGAGTCAGATGGAGGAGTGTTAGAGAGGGCCTGGAGCTCTGCAGGAAGTGCTGGACAGCAAAGGTCAGGCTCTGGGAGCCCCTGAGTCAGATGGAGGAGTGTTAGAGAGGGCCTGGAGCTCTGCAGGAAGTGCTGGACAGCAAAGGTCAGGCTCTGGGTGACCCTGGGTGGGCTGGAGGAGTGTTAGAGAGGGCCTGGAGCTCTGCAGGCAGTGCTGGAGACTAAGTTTGGGGCTCCTGGGGGCTCTGGGAGCCCCTGGGTGGGCTGGAGGAGTGAGACAGAGGGCCTGGAGCTCTGCTGGGAGTGCTGGACAGCAAGTGTGGGGCTCCTGGGGGATCTGGGAGCCCCTGTGTGGGCTGGAGGAGTGTGAGAGAGGGCCTGGAGCTCTGCAGGTAGTGCTGGACAGCAAGTGTGGGGCTCCTTGGGGGCTCTGGGAGCCCCTGGGTGGGCTGGAGGAGTGTGAGAGAGGGCCTGGAGCTCTGCTGGGAGTGCTGGACAGCAAAGGTCAGGCTCTGGGAGCCCCTGGGTGGGCTGGAGGAGTGTTAGAGAGGGCCTGGAGCTCTGCAGGTTTTGCTGGACAGCAAGTGTGGGGCTCCTGGGGGCTCTGGGAGCCCCTGGGTGGGCTGGAGGAGTGAGACAGAGGGCCTGGAGCTCTGCTGGGAGTGCTGGACTGCAAGTGTGGGGCTCCTGGGGGCTCTGGGAGCCCCTGGGTGGGCTGGATGAGTGTTAGAGAGGGCCTGGAGCTCTGCAGGTAGTGCTGGACAGCAAGTGTGGGGCTCCTGGGGGCTCTGGGAGCCCCAGGGTGGGCTGGAGGACTGTGAGAGAGGGCCTGGAGCTCTGCTGGGAGTGCTGGACAGCAAAGGTAAGGCTCTGGGAGCCCCTGGGTGGGCTGGAGGAGTGTTAGAGAGGGCCTGGAGCTCTGCAGGTATTGCTGGACAGCAAGTGTGGGGCTCATGGGGGCTCTGGGAGCCCCTGGGTGGGCTGGAGGAGTGTTAGAGAGGGCCTGGAGCTCTGCTGGGAGTGCTGGACAGCAAAGGTCAGGCTCTGGGAGCCCCTAGGTCAGATGGAGGAGTGTTAGAGAGGGCCTGGAGCTCTGCAGGAAGTGCTGGACAGCAAAGGTCAGGCTCTGGGAGCCCCTGAGTCAGATGGAGGAGTGTTAGAGAGGGCCTGGAGCTCTGCAGGAAGTGCTGGACAGCAAAGGTCAGGCTCTGGGAGCCCCTGAGTCAGATGGAGGAGTGTTAGAGAGGGCCTGGAGCTCTGCAGGAAGTGCTGGACAGCAAAGGTCAGGCTCTGGGTGACCCTGGGTGGGCTGGAGGAGTGTTAGAGAGGGCCTGGAGCTCTGCAGGCAGTGCTGGAGACTAAGTGTGGGGCTCCTGGGGGCTCTGGGAGCCCCTGGGTGGGCTGGAGGAGTGAGACAGAGGGCCTGGAGCTCTGCTGGGAGTGCTGGACAGCAAGTGTGGGGCTCCTGGGGGCTCTGGGAGCCCCTGGGTGGGCTGGAGGAGTGTGAGAGAGGGCCTGGAGCTCTGCTGGGAGTGCTGGACAGCAAAGGTCAGGCTATGGGTGGGCTGGAGGAGTGTGAGAGAGGGCCTGGAGCTCTGCTGGGAGTGCTGGACAGCAAGTGTGGGGCTCCTGGGGGCTCTGGGAGCCCCTGGGTGGGCTGGAGGAGTGTGAGAGAGGGCCTGGAGCTCTGCAGGTAGTGCTGGACAGCAAGTGTGGGGCTCCTGGGGGCTCTGGGAGCCCCTGGGTGGGCTGGAGGATTGTTAGAGAGGCCCTGGAGCTCTGCAGGTAGTGCTGGACAGCAAGTGTGGGGCTCCTGGGGGCTCTGGGAGCCCATGGGTGGGCTGGAGGAGTGTGAGAGAGGGCCTGGAGCTCTGCTGGGAGTGCTGGACAGCAAAGGTCAGGCTCTGGGAGCCCCTGGGTGGGCTGGAGGAGTGAGACAGAGGTCCTGGAGCTCTGCTGGGAGTGCTGGACAGCAAAGGTCAGGCTCTGGGAGCCCCTGGGTGGGCTGGAGGAGTGTTAGAGAGGGCCTGGAGCTCTGCAGGTATTGCTGGACAGCAAGTGTGGGGCTCTGGGAGCCCCTGGGTGGGCTGGAGGAGTGAGACAGAGGGCCTGGAGCTCTGCTGGGAGTGCTGGACAGCAAGTGTGGGGCTCCTGGGGGCTCTGGGAGCCCCTGGGTGGGCTGGAGGAGTGAGACAGAGGGCCTGGAGCTCTGCTGGGAGTGCTGGACAGCAAAGGTCAGGCTCTGGGAGCCCCTGGGTGGGCTGGAGGAGTGAGACAGAGGTCCTGGAGCTCTGCTGGGAGTGCTGGACAGCAAAGGTCAGCCTCTGGGAGCCCCTGGGTGGGCTGGAGGAGTGTTAGAGAGGGCCTGGAGCTCTGCAGGTAGTGCTGGACAGCAAGTGTGGGGCTCCTGGGGGCTCTGGGAACCCCTGGGTGGGCTGGAGGAGTGTGAGAGAGGGCCTGGAGCTCTGCTGGGAGTGCTGGACAGCAAAGGTCAGGCTCTGGGAGCCCCTGGGTGGGCTGGAGGA
This sequence comes from Labrus mixtus, assembly GCF_963584025.1. NCBI lineage: Eukaryota > Metazoa > Chordata > Actinopteri > Labriformes > Labridae > Labrus > Labrus mixtus. Next base: position 44,490 of record NW_026870366.1, read on the forward strand.
GTGAGACAGAGGTCCTGGAGCTCTGCTGGGAGTGCTGGACAGCAAAGGTCAGGCTCTGGGAGCCCCTGGGTGGGCTGGAGGAGTGTTAGAGAAGACCTGGAGCTCTGCAGGTAGTGCTGGACAGCAAGTGTGGGGCTCCTGGGGGCTCTGGGAACCCCTGGGTGGGCTGGAGGAGTGAGACAGAGGGCCTGGAGCTCTGCTGGGAGTGCTGGACAGCAAGTGTGGGGCTCCTGGGGGCTCTGGGAGCCCCTGGGTGGGCTGGAGGAGTGTGAGAGAGGGCCTGGAGCTCTGCTGGGAGTGCTGGACAGCAAAGGTCAGGCTCTGGGAGCCCCTGAGTCAGAGGGAGGAGTGTTGTGAGAGAGGGCCTGGAGCTCTGCTGGGAGTGCTGGACAGCAAGTGTGGGGCTCTGGGAGCCCCTGGGTGGGCTGGAGGAGTGTTAGAGAGGCCCTGGAGCTCTGCAGGGAGTCCTGGACAGCAAGTGTGGGGCTCTGGGTGGCCCTGGGTCATATGGAGAAGTGTTAGAGAGGCCCTGGAGCACTTCAGGGAGTGCTGGAGAGCAAAGGTCAGGCTCTGGGAGCCCCTAGGTCAGATGGAGGAGTGTTAGAGAGGGCCTGGAGCTCTGCAGGAAGTGCTGGACAGCAAAGGTCAGGCTCTGGGAGCCCCTGAGTCAGATGGAGGAGTGTTAGAGAGGGCCTGGAGCTCTGCAGGAAGTGCTGGACAGCAAGTGTGGGGCTCCTGGGGGCTCTGGGTGCCCCTGGGTGGGCTGGAGGAGTGTTAGAGAGGGCCTGGAGCTCTGCAGGTAGTACTGGACAGCAAGTGTGGGGCTCCTGGGGGCTCTGGGAGCCCCTGGGTGGGCTGGAGGAGTGTGAGAGAGGGTCTGGAGCTATGCTGGGAGTGCTGGACAGCAAGTGTGGGGCTCCTTGGGGCTCTGGGAGCCCCTGGGTGGGATGGAGGAGTGTTAGAGAGGGCCTGGAGCTCTGCAGGTAGTGCTAGACAGCAAGTGTGGGGCTCCTGGGGGCTCTGGGAGCCCCTGGGTGGGCTGGAGGAGTGAGACAGAGGGCCTGGAGCTCTGCTGGGAGTGCTGGACAACAAGTGTGGGGCTCCTGGGGGCTTGGGGAGCCCCTGGGTGGGCTGGAGGAGTGTCATATAGGGCCTGGAGCTCTGCTGGGAGTGCTGGACAGCAAGTGTGGGGCTCCTGGGGGCTCTGGGAGCCCCTGGGTGGCCTGGAGGAGTGTTAGAGAGGGCCTGGAGCTCTGCTGGGAGTGCTGGACAGCAAGTGTGGGGCTCCTGGGGGCTCTGGGTGCCCCTGGGTGGGCTGGAGGAGTGTTAGAGAGGGCCTGGAGCTTGCTGGGAGTGCTGGACAGCAAGTGTGGGGCTCTGGGAGCCCCTGGGTGGGCTGGAGGAGTGTGAGAGAGGGCCTGGAGCTCTGCAGGTAGTGCTGGACAGCAAGTGTGGGGCTCCTGGGGGCTCTGGGAGCCCCTGGGTGGGCTGGAGGATTGTTAGAGAGGGCCTGGAGCTCTGCAGGTAGTGCTGGACAGCAAGTGTGGGGCTCCTGGGGGCTCTGGGAGCCCATGGGTGGGCTGGAGGAGTGTGAGAGAGGGCCTGGAGCTCTGCTGGGAGTGCTGGACAGCAAAGGTCAGGCTCTGGGAGCCCCTGGGTGGGCTGGAGGAGTGTTAGAGAGGGCCTGGAGCTCTGCAGGTAGTGCTGGACAGCAAGTGTGGGGCTCCTGGGGGCTCTGGGAGCCCATGGGTGGGCTGGAGGAGTGTGAGAGAGGGCCTGGAGCTCTGCTGGGAGTGCTGGACAGCAAAGGTCAGGCTCTGGGAGCCCCTGGGTGGGCTGGAGGAGTGTTAGAGAGGGCCTGGATATCTGCAGGTATTGCTGGACAGCAAGTGTGGGGCTCTGGGAGCCCCCGGGTGGGCTGGAGGAGTGAGACAGAGGGCCTGGAGCTCTGCTGGGAGTGCTGGACAGCAAGTGTGGGGCTCCTGGGGGCTCTGGGAGCCCCTGGGTGGGCTGGAGGAGTGTGAGAGAGGTCCTGGAGCTCTGCTGGGAGTGCTGGACAGCAAAGGTCAGGCTCTGGGAGCCCCTGGGTGGGCTGGATAAGTGTTAGAGAGGGCCTGGAGCTCTGCAGGTATTGCTGGACAGCAAGTGTGGGGCTCCTGGGGGCTCTGGGAGCACCTGGGTGGGCTGGAGGAGTGTTAGAGAGGCCCTGGAGCTCTGCAGGGAGTGCTGGACAGCAAGTGTGGGGCTCATGGGGGCTCTGGGAGCACCTGGGTGGGCTGGAGGAGTGTTAGAGAGGCCCTGGAGCTCTGCAGGGAGTGCTGGACAGCAAGTGTGGGGCTCTGGGTGGCCCTGGGTCATATGGAGAAGTGTTAGAGAGGCCCTGGAGCTCTTCAGGGAGTGCTGGAGAGCAAAGGTCAGGCTCTGGGAGCCCCTAGGTCAGATGGAGGAGTGTTAGAGAGGGCCTGGAGCTCTGCAGGAAGTGCTGGACAGCAAAGGTCAGGCTCTGGGAGCCCCTGAGTCAGATGGAGGAGTGTTAGAGAGGGCCTGGAGCTCTGCAGGAAGTGCTGGACAGCAAAGGTCAGGCTCTGGGTGACCCTGGGTGGGCTGGAGGAGTGTTAGAGAGGGCCTGGAGCTCTGCTGGGAGTGCTGGACAGCAAGTGGGGGGCTCTGGGAGCCCCTGGGTGGGCTGGAGGAGTGAGATAGAGGGCCTGGAGCTCTGCTGGGAGTGCTGGACAGCAAGTGTGGGGCTCCTGGGGGCTCTGGGAGCCCCTGGGTGGGCTGGAGGAGTGTGAGAGAGGGCCTGGAGCTCTGCTGGGAGTGCTGGACAGCAAGTGTGGGGCTCCTGGGGGCTCTGGGAGCCCCTGGGTGGGCTGGAGGAGTGTTAGAGAGGGCCTGGAGCTCTGCAGGTTTTGCTGGACAGCAAGTGTGGGGCTCCTGGGGGCTCTGGGAGCCCCTGGGTGGGCTGGAGGAGTGAGACAGAGGGCCTGGAGCTCTGCTGGGAGTGCTGGACTGCAAGTGTGGGGCTCCTGGGGGCTCTGGGAGCCCCTGGGTGGGCTGGATGAGTGTTAGAGAGGGCCTGGAGCTCTGCAGGTAGTGCTGGACAGCAAGTGTGGGGCTCCTGGGGGCTCTGGGAGCCCCAGGGTGGGCTGGAGGACTGTGAGAGAGGGCCTGGAGCTCTGCTGGGAGTGCTGGACAGCAAAGGTAAGGCTCTGGGAGCCCCAGGGTGGGCTGGAGGAGTGTTAGAGAGGGCCTGGAGCTCTGCAGGTAGTGCTGGAGAGCAAGTGTGGGGCTCCTGGGGGCTCTGGGAGCCCCTGGGTGGGCTGGAGGAGTGTGACAGAGGGCCTGGAGCTCTGCTGGGAGTGCTGGACAGCAAGTGTGGGGCTCTGGGAGCCCCTGGGTGGGCTGGAGGGGTGTTAGAGAGGCCCTGGAGCTCTGCAGGGAGTGCTGGACAGCAAGTGTGGGGCTCTGGGTGGCCCTGGGTCGGATGGAGAAGTGTTAGAGAGGCCCTGGAGCTCTTCAGGGAGTGCTGGAGAGCAAAGGTCAGGCTATGGGTGGGCTGGAGGAGTGTGAGAGAGGGCCTGGAGCTCTGCTGGGAGTGCTGGACAGCAAGTGTGGGGCTCCTGGGGGCTCTGGGAGCCCCTGGGTGGGCTGGAGGAGTGTGAGAGAGGGCCTGGAGCTCTGCTGGGAGTGCTGGACAGCAAGTGTGGGGCTCATGGGGGCTCTGGGAGCCCCTGGGTGGGCTGGAGAAGTGTGAGAGAGGGTCTGGAGCTATGCTGGGAGTGCTGGACAGCAAGTGTGGGGCTCCTGGGGGCTCTGGGAGCCCCTGGGTGGGATGGAGGAGTGTTAGAGAGGGCCTGGAGCTCTGCTGGGAGTGCTGGACAGCAAGTGTGGGGCTCTGGGAGCCCCTGGGTGGGCTGGAGGAGTGAGATAGAGGGCCTGGAGCTCTGCAGGTATTGCTGGACAGCAAGTGTGGGGCTCCTGGGGGCTCTGGGAGCCCCTGGGTGGGCTGGAGGAGTGAGACAGAGGGCCTGGAGCTCTGCTGGGAGTGCTGGACTGCAAGTGTGGGGCTCCTGGGGGCTCTGGGAGCCCCTGGGTGGGCTGGAGGAGTGAGACAGAGGGCCTGGAGCTCTGCTGGGAGTGCTGGACAGCAAGTGTGGGGCTCCTGGGGGCTCTGGGAGCCCCTGGGTTGGCTGGAGGAGTGAGACAGAGGGCCTGGAGCTCTGCTGGGAGTGCTGGACAGCAAAGGTCAGGCTCTGGGAGCCCCTGGGTGGGCTGGAGGAGTGAGACAGAGGTCCTGGAGCTCTGCTGGGAGTGCTGGACAGCAAAGGTCAGGCTCTGGGAGCCCCTGGGTGGGCTGGAGGAGTGTTAGAGAGGGCCTGGAGCTCTGCAGGTAGTGCTGGACAGCAAGTGTGGGGCTCCTGGGGGCTCTGGGAACCCCTGGGTGGGCTGGAGGAGTGAGACAGAGGGCCTGGAGCTCTGCTGGGAGATCTGGACAGCAAGTGTGGGGCTCCTGGGGGCTCTGGGAGCCCCTGGGTGGGCTGGAGGAGTGTGAGAGAGGGCCTGGAGCTCTGCTGGGAGTGCTGGACAGCAAGTGTGGGGCTCATGGGGGCTCTGGGAGCCCCTGGGTGGGCTGGAGGAGTGTTAGAGAGGGCCTGGAGCTCTGCTGGGAGTGCTGGACAGCAAAGGTCAGGCTCTGGGAGCCCCTGAGTCAGATGGAGGAGTGTTGTGAGAGAGGGCCTGGAGCTCTGCTGGGAGTGCTGGACAGCAAGTGTGGGGCTCTGGGAGCCCCTGGGTAGGCTGGAGGAGTGTTAGAGAGGCCCTGGAGCTCTGCAGGGAGTGCTGGACAGCAAGTGTGGGGCTCTGGGTGGCCCTGGGTCATATGGAGAAGTGTTAGAGAGGCCCTGGAGCTCTTCAGGGAGTGCTGGAGAGCAAAGGTCAGGCTCTGGGAGCCCCTAGGTCAGATGGAGGAGTGTTAGAGAGGGCCTGGAGCTCTGCAGGAAGTGCTGGACAGCAAAGGTCAGGCTCTGGGTGACCCTGGGTGGGCTGGAGGAGTGTTAGAGAGGGCCTGGAGCTCTGCTGGGAGTGCTGGACAGCAAGTGGGGGGCTCTGGGAGCCCCTGGGTGGGCTGGAGGAGTGAGATAGAGGGCCTGGAGCTCTGCTGGGAGTGCTGGACAGCAAGTGTGGGGCTCCTGGGGGCTCTGGGAGCCCCTGGGTGGGCTGGAGGAGTGTGAGAGAGGGCCTGGAGCTCTGCTGGGAGTGCTGGACAGCAAGTGTGGGGCTCCTGGGGGCTCTGTGAGCCCCTGGGTGGGCTGGAGGAGTGAGACAGAGGGCCTGGAGCTCTGCTGGGAGTGCTGGACAGCAAGTGTGGGGCTCCTGGGGGCTCTGGGAGCCCTTGGGTGGGCTGGATGAGTGTTAGAGAGGACCTGGAGCTCTGCAGGTAGTGCTGGACAGCAAGAGTGGGGCTCCTGGGGGCTCTGGGAGCCCCAGGGTGGGCTGGAGGACTGTGAGAGAGGGCCTGGAGCTCTGCTGGGAGTGCTGGACAGCAAAGGTAAGGCTCTGGGAGCCCCTGGGTGGGCTGGAGGAGTGTTAGAGAGGGCCTGGAGCTCTGCAGGTAGTGCTGGACAGCAAGTGTGGGGCTCCTGGGGGCTCTGGGAGCCCCTGGGTGGGCTGGATGAGTGTTAGAGAGGACCTGGAGCTCTGCAGGTAGTGCTGGACAGCAAAGGTCAGGCTCTGGGTGACCCTGGGTGGGCTGGAGGAGTGTGAGAGAGGGCCTGGAGCTCTGCTGGGAGTGCTGGACAGCAAGTGTGGGGCTCCTGGGGGCTCTGGGAGCCCCTGGGTGGGCTGGAGGAGTGTGAGAGAGGGCCTGGAGCTCTGCAGGTAGTGCTGGACAGCAAGTGTGGGGCTCCTGGGGGCTCTGGGAGCCCCTGGGTGGGCTGGAGGATTGTTAGAGAGGGCCTGGAGCTCTGCAATTAGTGCTGGACAGCAAGTGTGGGGCTCCTGGGGGCTCTGGGAGCCCATGGGTGGGCTGGAGGAGTGTGAGAGAGGGCCTGGAGCTCTGCTGGGAGTGCTGGACAGCAAAGGTCAGGCTCTGGGAGCCCCTGGGTGGGCTGGAGGAGTGAGACAGAGGTCCTGGAGCTCTGCTGGGAGTGCTGGACAGCAAAGGTCAGGCTCTGGGAGCCCCTGTGTGGGCTGGAGGAGTGTTAGAGAGGGCCTGGAGCTCTGCAGGTATTGCTGGACAGCAAGTGTGGGGCTCTGGGAGCCCCTGGGTGGGCTGGAGGAGTGAGACAGAGGGCCTGGAGCTCTGCTGGGAGTGCTGGACAGCAAGTGTGGGGCTCCTGGGGGCTCTGGGAGCCCCTGGGTGGGCTGGAGGAGTGTGAGAGAGGGCCTGGAGCTCTGCTGGGAGTGCTGGACAGCAAGTGTGGGGCTCATGGGGGCTCTGGGAGCCCCTGGGTGGGCTGGAGGAGTGTTAGAGAGGGCCTGGAGCTCTGCAGGTAGTACTGGACAGCAAGTGTGGGGCTCCTGGGGGCTCTGGGAGCCCCTGGGTGGGCTGGAGGAGTGTGAGAGAGGGTCTGGAGCTATGCTGGGAGTGCTGGACAGCAAGTGTGGGGCTCCTGCGGGCTCTGGGAGCCCCTGGGTGGGATGGAGGAGTGTTAGAGAGGGCCTGGAGCTCTGCAGGTAGTGCTAGACAGCAAGTGTGGGGCTCCTGGGGGCTCTGGGAGCCCCTGGGTGGGCTGGAGGAGTGAGACAGAGGGCCTGGAGCTCTGCTGGGAGTGCTGGACAGCAAGTGTGGGGCTCCTGGGGGCTCTGGGAGCCCCTGGGTGGGCTGGAGGAGTGTGAGAGAGGGCCTGGAGCTCTGCTGGGAGTGCTGGACAGCAAGTGTGGGGCTCCTGGGGGCTCTGGGAGCCCCTGGGTGGGCTGGAGGAGTGTGAGAGAGGGCCTGGAGCTCTGCTGGGAGTGCTGGACAGCAAGTGTGGGGCTCCTGGGGGCTCTGGGAGCCCCTGGGTGGGCTGGAGGAGTGTGAGAGAGGGCCTGGAGCTCTGCTGGGAGTGCTGGACAGCAAAGGTCAGGCTCTGGGAGCCCCTGGGTGGGCTGGATAAGTGTTAGAGAGGGCCTGGAGCTCTGCAGGTATTGCTGGACAGCAAGTGTGGGGCTCCTGGGGGCTCTGGGAACCCCTGGGTGGGCTGGAGTAGTGAGACAGAGGGCCTGGAGCTCTGCTGGGAGTGCTGGACAGCAAGTGTGGCGCTCCTGGGGGCTCTGGGAGCCCCTGGGTGGGCTGGAGGAGTGTGAGAGAGGGCCTGGAGCTCTGCTGGGAGTGCTGGACAGCAAGTTTGGGGCTCATGGGGGCTCTGGGAGCCCCTGGGTGGGATGGAGGAGTGTTAGAGAGGGCCTGGAGCTCTGCAGGTAGTGCTAGACAGCAAGTGTGGGGCTCCTGGGGGCTCTGGGAGCCCCTGGGTGGGCTGGAGGAGTGAGACAGAGGGCCTGGAGCTCTGCTGGGAGTGCTGGACAGCAAGTGTGGGGCTCCTGGGGGCTCTGGGAGCCCCTGGGTGGGCTGGAGGAGTGTGAGAGAGGGCCTGGAGCTCTGCTGGGAGTGCTGGACAGCAAGTGTGGGGCTCTGGGAGCCCCTGGGTGGGCTGGAGGAGTGAGATAGAGGGCCTGGAGCTCTGCAGGTATTGCTGGACAGCAAGTGTGGGGCTCCTGGGGGCTCTGGGAACCCCTGGGTGGGCTGGAGGAGTGAGACAGAGGGCCTGGAGCTCTGCTGGGAGTGCTGGACAGCAAGTGTGGGGCTCCTGGGGGCTCTGGGAACCCCTGGGTGGGCTGGAGGAGTGAGACAGAGGGCCTGGAGCTCTGCTGGGAGTGCTGGACAGCAATTGTGGGCTCTGGGAGCCCCTGGGTGGGCTGGAGGAGTGAGATAGAGGGCCTGGAGCTCTGCTGGGAGTGCTGGACAGCAAGTGTGGGGCTCCTGGGGGCTCTGGGAGCCCCTGGGTGGGCTGGAGGAGTGTGAGAGAGGGCCTGGAGCTCTGCTGGGAGTGCTGGACAGCAAGTGTGGGGCTCCTGGGGGCTCTGGGAGCCCCTGGGTGGGCTGGATGAGTGTTAGAGAGGGCCTGGAGCTCTGCAGGTAGTGCTGGACAGCAAGTGTGGGGCTCCTGGGGGCTCTGGGAGCCCCAGGGTGGGCTGGAGGACTGTGAGAGAGGGCCTGGAGCTCTGCTGGGAGTGCTGGACAGCAAAGGTAAGGCTCTGGGAGCCCCTGGGTGGGCTGGAGGAGTGTTAGAGAGGGCCTGGAGCTCTGCAGGTAGTGCTGGACAGCAAGTGTGGGGCTCCTGGGGGCTCTGGGAGCCCCTGGGTGGGCTGGAGGAGTGAGACAGAGGGCCTGGAGCTCTGCTGGGAGTGCTGGACAGCAAAGGTCAGGCTCTGGGAGCCCCTGGGTGGGCTGGAGGAGTGAGACAGAGGTCCTGGAGCTCTGCTGGGAGTGCTGGACAGCAAAGGTCAGGCTCTGGGAGCCCCTGGGTGGGCTGGAGGAGTGAGACAGAGGGCCTGGAGCTCTGCTGGGAGTGCTCGACAGCAAGTGTGGGGCTCATGGGGGCTCTGGGAGCCCCTGGGTGGGCTGGAGGAGTGTTAGAGAGGGCCTGGAGCTCTGCTGGGAGTGCTGGACAGCAAAGGTCAGGCTCTGGGAGCCCCTGAGTCAGATGGAGGAGTGTTGTGAGAGAGGGCCTGGAGCTCTGCTGGGAGTGCTGGACAGCAAGTGTGGGGCTCTGGGAGCCCCTGGGTGGGCTGGAGGAGTGTTAGAGAGGCCCTGGAGCTCTGCAGGGAGTGCTGGACAGCAAGTGTGAGGCTCTGGGTGGCCCTGGGTCATATGGAGAAGTGTTAGAGAGGCCCTGGAGCTCTTCAGGGAGTGATGGAGAGCAAAGGTCAGGCTCTGGGAGCCCCTAGGTCAGATGGAGGAGTGTTAGAGAGGGCCTGGAGCTCTGCAGGAAGTGCTGGACAGCAAAGGTCAGGCTCTGGGAGCCCCTGAGTCAGATGGAGGAGTGTTAGAGAGGGCCTGGAGCTCTGCAGGAAGTGCTGGACAGCAAAGGTCAGGCTCTGGGAGCCCCTGAGTCAGATGGAGGAGTGTTAGAGAGGGCCTGGAGCTCTGCAGGAAGTGCTGGACAGCAAAGGTCAGGCTCTGGGTGACCCTGGGTGGGCTGGAGGAGTGTTAGAGAGGGCCTGGAGCTCTGCAGGCAGGGCTGGAGACTAAGTTTGGGGCTCCTGGGGGCTCTGGGAGCCCCTGGGTGGGCTGGAGGAGTGAGACAGAGGGCCTGGAGCTCTGCTGGGAGTGCTGGACAGCAAGTGTGGGGCTCCTGGGGGATCTGGGAGCCCCTGTGTGGGCTGGAGGAGTGTGAGAGAGGGCCTGGAGCTCTGCAGGTAGTGCTGGACAGCAAGTGTGGGGCTCCTGGGGGCTCTGGGAGCCCCTGGGTGGGCTGGAGGAGTGTGAGAGAGGGCCTGGAGCTCTGCTGGGAGTGCTGGACAGCAAAGGTCAGGCTCTGGGAACCCCTGGGTGGGCTGGAGGAGTGTTAGAGAGGGCCTGGAGCTCTGCAGGTTTTGCTGGACAGCAAGTGTGGGGCTCCTGGGGGCTCTGGGAGCCCCTGGGTGGGCTGGAGGAGTGAGACAGAGGGCCTGGAGCTCTGCTGGGAGTGCTGGACTGCAAGTGTGGGGCTCCTGGGGGCTCTGGGAGCCCCTGGGTGGGCTGGATGAGTGTTAGAGAGGGCCTGGAGCTCTGCAGGTAGTGCTGGACAGCAAGTTTGGGGCTCCTGGGGGCTCTGGGAGCCCCAGGGTGGGCTGGAGGACTGTGAGAGAGGGCCTGGAGCTCTGCTGGGAGTGCTGGACAGCAAAGGTAAGGCTCTGGGAGCCCCTGGGTGGGCTGGAGGAGTGTTAGAGAGGGCCTGGAGCTCTGCAGGTATTGCTGGACAGCAAGTGTGGGGCTCATGGGGGCTCTGGGAGCCCCTGGGTGGGCTGGAGGAGTGTTAGAGAGGGCCTGGAGCTCTGCTGGGAGTGCTGGACAGCAAAGGTCAGGCTCTGGGAGCCCCTAGGTCAGATGGAGGAGTGTTAGAGAGGGCCTGGAGCTCTGCAGGAAGTGCTGGACAGCAAAGGTCAGGCTCTGGGAGCCCCTGAGTCAGATGGAGGAGTGTTAGAGAGGGCCTGGAGCTCTGCAGGAAGTGCTGGACAGCAAAGGTCAGGCTCTGGGAGCCCCTGAGTCAGATGGAGGAGTGTTAGAGAGGGCCTGGAGCTCTGCAGGAAGTGCTGGACAGCAAAGGTCAGGCTCTGGGTGACCCTGGGTGGGCTGGAGGAGTGTTAGAGAGGGCCTGGAGCTCTGCAGGCAGTGCTGGAGACTAAGTGTGGGGCTCCTGGGGGCTCTGGGAGCCCCTGGGTGGGCTGGAGGAGTGAGACAGAGGGCCTGGAGCTCTGCTGGGAGTGCTGGACAGCAAGTGTGGGGCTCCTGGGGGCTCTGGGAGCCCCTGGGTGGGCTGGAGGAGTGTGAGAGAGGGCCTGGAGCTCTGCTGGGAGTGCTGGACAGCAAAGGTCAGGCTATGGGTGGGCTGGAGGAGTGTGAGAGAGGGCCTGGAGCTCTGCTGGGAGTGCTGGACAGCAAGTGTGGGGCTCCTGGGGGCTCTGGGAGCCCCTGGGTGGGCTGGAGGAGTGTGAGAGAGGGCCTGGAGCTCTGCAGGTAGTGCTGGACAGCAAGTGTGGGGCTCCTGGGGGCTCTGGGAGCCCCTGGGTGGGCTGGAGGATTGTTAGAGAGGCCCTGGAGCTCTGCAGGTAGTGCTGGACAGCAAGTGTGGGGCTCCTGGGGGCTCTGGGAGCCCATGGGTGGGCTGGAGGAGTGTGAGAGAGGGCCTGGAGCTCTGCTGGGAGTGCTGGACAGCAAAGGTCAGGCTCTGGGAGCCCCTGGGTGGGCTGGAGGAGTGAGACAGAGGTCCTGGAGCTCTGCTGGGAGTGCTGGACAGCAAAGGTCAGGCTCTGGGAGCCCCTGGGTGGGCTGGAGGAGTGTTAGAGAGGGCCTGGAGCTCTGCAGGTATTGCTGGACAGCAAGTGTGGGGCTCTGGGAGCCCCTGGGTGGGCTGGAGGAGTGAGACAGAGGGCCTGGAGCTCTGCTGGGAGTGCTGGACAGCAAGTGTGGGGCTCCTGGGGGCTCTGGGAGCCCCTGGGTGGGCTGGAGGAGTGAGACAGAGGGCCTGGAGCTCTGCTGGGAGTGCTGGACAGCAAAGGTCAGGCTCTGGGAGCCCCTGGGTGGGCTGGAGGAGTGAGACAGAGGTCCTGGAGCTCTGCTGGGAGTGCTGGACAGCAAAGGTCAGGCTCTGGGAGCCCCTGGGTGGGCTGGAGGAGTGTTAGAGAGGGCCTGGAGCTCTGCAGGTAGTGCTGGACAGCAAGTGTGGGGCTCCTGGGGGCTCTGGGAACCCCTGGGTGGGCTGGAGGAGTGAGACAGAGGGCCTGGAGCTCTGCTGGGAGATCTGGACAGCAAGTGTGGGGCTCCTGGGGGCTCTGGGAGCCCCTGGGTGGGCTGGAGGAGTGTGAGAGAGGGCCTGGAGCTCTGCTGGGAGTGCTGGACAGCAAGTGTGGGGCTCATGGGGGCTCTGGGAGCCCCTGGGTGGGCTGGAGGAGTGTTAGAGAGGGCCTGGAGCTCTGCTGGGAGTGCTGGACAGCAAAGGTCAGGCTCTGGGAGCCCCTGAGTCAGATGGAGGAGTGTTGTGAGAGAGGGCCTGGAGCTCTGCTGGGAGTGCTGGACAGCAAGTGTGGGGCTCTGGGAGCCCCTGGGTAGGCTGGAGGAGTGTTAGAGAGGCCCTGGAGCTCTGCAGGGAGTGCTGGACAGCAAGTGTGGGGCTCTGGGTGGCCCTGGGTCATATGGAGAAGTGTTAGAGAGGCCCTGGAGCTCTTCAGGGAGTGCTGGAGAGCAAAGGTCAGGCTCTGGGAGCCCCTAGGTCAGATGGAGGAGTGTTAGAGAGGGCCTGGAGCTCTGCAGGAAGTGCTGGACAGCAAAGGTCAGGCTCTGGGTGACCCTGGGTGGGCTGGAGGAGTGTTAGAGAGGGCCTGGAGCTCTGCTGGGAGTGCTGGACAGCAAGTGGGGGGCTCTGGGACCCCCTGGGTGGGCTGGAGGAGTGAGATAGAGGGCCTGGAGCTCTGCTGGGAGTGCTGGACAGCAAGTGTGGGGCTCCTGGGGGCTCTGGGAGCCCCTGGGTGGGCTGGAGGAGTGTGAGAGAGGGCCTGGAGCTCTGCTGGGAGTGCTGGACAGCAAGTGTGGGGCTCCTGGGGGCTCTGTGAGCCCCTGGGTGGGCTGGAGGAGTGAGACAGAGGGCCTGGAGCTCTGCTGGGAGTGCTGGACAGCAAGTGTGGGGCTCCTGGGGGCTCTCGGAGCCCCTGGGTGGGCTGGATGAGTGTTAGAGAGGACCTGGAGCTCTGCAGGTAGTGCTGGACAGCAAGAGTGGGGCTCCTGGGGGCTCTGGGAGCCCCAGGGTGGGCTGGAGGACTGTGAGAGAGGGCCTGGAGCTCTGCTGGGAGTGCTGGACAGCAAAGGTAAGGCTCTGGGAGCCCCTGGGTGGGCTGGAGGAGTGTTAGAGAGGGCCTGGAGCTCTGCAGGTAGTGCTGGACAGCAAGTGTGGGGCTCCTGGGGGCTCTGGGAGCCCCTGGGTGGGCTGGATGAGTGTTAGAGAGGACCTGGAGCTCTGCAGGTAGTGCTGGACAGCAAGTGTGGGGCTCTGGGTGGCCCTGGGTCAGATGGAGGAGTGTTAGAGAGGGCCTGGAGCTCTGCAGGAAGTGCTGGACAGCAAAGGTCAGGCTCTGGGAGCCCCTGAGTCAGATGGAGGAGTGTTAGAGAGGGCCTGGAGCTCTGCAGGAAGTGCTGGACAGCAAAGGTCAGGCTCTGGGTGACCCTGGGTGGGCTGGAGGAGTGTGAGAGAGGGCCTGGAGCTCTGCTGGGAGTGCTGGACAGCAAGTGTGGGGCTCCTGGGGGCTCTGGGAGCCCCTGGGTGGGCTGGAGGAGTGTGAGAGAGGGCCTGGAGCTCTGCTGGGAGTGCTGGACAGCAAGTGTGGGGCTCATGGGGGCTCTGGGAGCCCCTGGGTGGGCTGGAGGAGTGTTAGAGAGGGCCTGGAGCTCTGCAGGTAGTACTGGACAGCAAGTGTGGGGCTCCTGGGGGCTCTGGGAGCCCCTGGGTGGGCTGGAGGAGTGTGAGAGAGGGTCTGGAGCTATGCTGGGAGTGCTGGACAGCAAGTGTGGGGCTCCTGGGGGCTCTGGGAGCCCCTGGGTGGGATGGAGGAGTGTTAGAGAGGGCCTGGAGCTCTGCAGGTAGTGCTAGACAGCAAGTGTGGGGCTCCTGGGGGCTCTGGGAGCCCCTGGGTGGGCTGGAGGAGTGAGACAGAGGGCCTGGAGCTCTGCTGGGAGTGCTGGACAGCAAGTGTGGGGCTCCTGGGGGCTCTGGGAGCCCCTGGGTGGGCTGGAGGAGTGTGAGAGAGGGCCTGGAGCTCTGCTGGGAGTGCTGGACAGCAAGTGTGGGGCTCCTGGGGGCTCTGGGAGCCCCTGGGTGGGCTGGAGGAGTGTGAGAGAGGGCCTGGAGCTCTGCTGGGAGTGCTGGACAGCAAGTGTGGGGCTCCTGGGGGCTCTGGGAGCCCCTGGGTGGGCTGGAGGAGTGTGAGAGAGGGCCTGGAGCTCTGCTGGGAGTGCTGGACAGCAAAGGTCAGGCTCTGGGAGCCCCTGGGTGGGCTGGAGGAGTGAGACAGAGGTCCTGGAGCTCTGCTGGGAGTGCTGGACAGCAAAGGTCAGGCTCTGGGAGCCCCTGGGTGGGCTGGATAAGTGTTAGAGAGGGCCTGGAGCTCTGCAGGTATTGCTGGACAGCAAGTGTGGGGCTCCTGGGGGCTCTGGGAACCCCTGGGTGGGCTGGAGTAGTGAGACAGAGGGCCTGGAGCTCTGCTGGGAGTGCTGGACAGCAAGTGTGGCGCTCCTGGGGGCTCTGGGAGCCCCTGGGTGGGCTGGAGGAGTGTGAGAGAGGGCCTGGAGCTCTGCTGGGAGTGCTGGACAGCAAGTTTGGGGCTCATGGGGGCTCTGGGAGCCCCTGGGTGGGATGGAGGAGTGTTAGAGAGGGCCTGGAGCTCTGCAGGTAGTGCTAGACAGCAAGTGTGGGGCTCCTGGGGGCTCTGGGAGCCCCTGGGTGGGCTGGAGGAGTGAGACAGAGGGCCTGGAGCTCTGCTGGGAGTGCTGGACAGCAAGTGTGGGGCTCCTGGGGGCTCTGGGAGCCCCTGGGTGGGCTGGAGGAGTGTGAGAGAGGGCCTGGAGCTCTGCTGGGAGTGCTGGACAGCAAGTGTGGGGCTCTGGGAGCCCCTGGGTGGGCTGGAGGAGTGAGATAGAGGGCCTGGAGCTCTGCAGGTATTGCTGGACAGCAAGTGTGGGGCTCCTGGGGGCTCTGGGAACCCCTGGGTGGGCTGGAGGAGTGAGACAGAGGGCCTGGAGCTCTGCTGGGAGTGCTGGACAGCAATTGTGGGCTCTGGGAGCCCCTGGGTGGGCTGGAGGAGTGAGATAGAGGGCCTGGAGCTCTGCTGGGAGTGCTGGACAGCAAGTGTGGGGCTCCTGGGGGCTCTGGGAGCCCCTGGGTGGGCTGGAGGAGTGAGATAGAGGGCCTGGAGCTCTGCAGGTATTGCTGGACAGCAAGTGTGGGGCTCCTGGGGGCTCTGGGAGCCCCTGGGTGGGCTGGAGGAGTGTTAGAGAGGGCCTGGAGCTCTGCAGGTAGTGCTGGACAGCAAGTGTGGGGCTCCTGGGGGCTCTGGGAACCCCTGGGTGGGCTGGAGGAGTGAGACAGAGGGCCTGGAGCTCTGCAGGTAGTGCTGGACAGCAAGTGTGGGGCTCCTGGGGGCTCTGGGAACCCCTGGGTGGGCTGGAGGAGTGAGACAGAGGGCCTGGAGCTCTGCTGGGAGTGCTGGACAGCAAGTGTGGGGCTCCTGGGGGCTCTGGGAGCCCCTGGGTGGGCTGGAGGAGTGTGAGAGAGGGCCTGGAGCTCTGCTGGGAGTGCTGGACAGCAAGTGTGGGGCTCATGGGGGCTCTGGGAGCCCCTGGGTGGGCTGGAGGAGTGTTAGAGAGGGCCTGGAGCTCTGCTGGGAGTGCTGGACAGCAAAGGTCAGGCTCTGGGAGCCCCTGAGTCAGATGGAGGAGTGTTGTGAGAGAGGGCCTGGAGCTCTGCTGGGAGTGCTGGACAGCAAGTGTGGGGCTCTGGGAGCCCCTGGGTGGGCTGGAGGAGTGTTAGAGAGGCCCTGGAGCTCTGCAGGGAGTGCTGGACAGCAAGTGTGGGGCTCTGGGTGGCCCTGGGTCATATAGAAAAGTGTTAGAGAGGCCCTGGAGCTCTTCAGGGAGTGCTGGAGAGCAAAGGTCAGGCTCTGGGAGCCCCTAGGTCAGATGGAGGAGTGTTAGAGAGGGCCTGGAGCTCTGCAGGAAGTGCTGGACAGCAAAGGTCAGGCTCTGGGAGCCCCTGAGTCAGATGGAGGAGTGTTAGAGAGGGCCTGGAGCTCTGCAGGAAGTGCTGGACAGCAAAGGTCAGGCTCTGGGTGACCCTGGGTGGGCTGGAGGAGTGTTAGAGAGGGCCTGGAGCTCTGCTGGGAGTGCTGGACAGCAAGTGGGGGGCTCTGGGAGCCCCTGGGTGGGCTGGAGGAGTGAGATAGAGGGCCTGGAGCTCTGCTGGGAGTGCTGGACAGCAAGTGTGGGGCTCCTGGGGGCTCTGGGAGCCCCTGGGTGGGCTGGAGGAGTGTGAGAGAGGGCCTGGAGCTCTGCTGGGAGTGCTGGACAGCAAGTGTGGGGCTCCTGGGGGCTCTGTGAGCCCCTGGGTGGGCTGGAGGAGTGTTAGAGAGGGCCTGGAGCTCTGCAGGTAGTGCTGGACAGCAAGTGTGGGGCTCCTGGGGGCTCTGGGAGCCCCTGTGTGGGCTGGAGGAGTGAGACAGAGGGCCTGGAGCTCTGCTGGGAGTGCTGGACTGCAAGTGTGGGGCTCCTGGGGGCTCTGGGAGCCCCTGGGTGGGCTGGAGGAGTGAGACAGAGGGCCTGGAGCTCTGCTGGGAGTGCTGGACAGCAAGTGTGGGGCTCCTGGGGGCTCTGGGAGCCCCAGGGTGGGCTGGAGGACTGTGAGAGAGGGCCTGGAGCTCTGCTGGGAGTGCTGGACAGCAAAGGTAAGGCTCTGGGAGCCCCTGGGTGGGCTGGAGGAGTGTTAGAGAGGGCCTGGAGCTCTGCAGGTAGTGCTGGACAGCAAGTGTGGGGCTCCTGGGGGCTCTGGGAGCCCCTGGGTGGGCTGGAGGAGTGAGACAGAGGGCCTGGAGCTCTGCTGGGAGTGCTGGACAGCAAAGGTCAGGCTCTGGGAGCCCCTGGGTGGGCTTGAGGAGTGAGACAGAGGTCCTGGAGCTCTGCTGGGAGTGCTGGACAGCAAAGGTCAGGCTCTGGGAGCCCCTGAGTCAGATGGAGGAGTGTTGTGAGAGAGGGCCTGGAGCTCTGCTGGGAGTGCTGGACAGCAAGTGTGGGGCTCCTGGGGGCTCTGGGAGCCCCTGGGTGGCCTGGAGGAGTGTTAGAGAGGGCCTGGAGCTCTGCTGAGAGTGCTGGACAGCAAGTGTGGGGCTCCTGGGGGCTCTGGGTGCCCCTGGGTGGGCTGGAGGAGTGTTAGAGAGGGCCTGGAGCTCTGCTGGGAGTGCTGGACAGCAAGTGTGGGGCTCTGGGAGCCCCTGGGTGGGCTGGAGGAGTGAGATAGAGGGCCTGGAGCTCTGCAGGTATTGCTGGACAGCAAGTGTGGGGCTCCTGGGGGCTCTGGGAGCCCCTGGGTGGGCTGGAGGAGTGTTAGAGAGGGCCTGGAGCTCTGCAGGTAGTGCTGGACAGCAAGTGTGGGGCTCCTGGGGGCTCTGGGAACCCCTGGGTGGGCTGGAGGAGTGAGACAGAGGGCCTGGAGCTCTGCTGGGAGTGCTGGACAGCAAGTGTGGGGCTCCTGGGGGCTCTGGGAGCCCCTGGGTGGGCTGGAGGAGTGTGAGAGAGGGCCTGGAGCTCTGCTGGGAGTGCTGGACAGCAAGTGTGGGGCTCTGGGAGCCCCTGGGTGGGCTGGAGGAGTGAGATAGAGGGCCTGGAGCTCTGCAGGTATTGCTGGACAGCAAGTGTGGGGCTCCTGGGGGCTCTGGGAACCCCTGGGTGGGCTGGAGGAGTGAGACAGAGGGCCTGGAGCTCTGCTGGGAGTGCTGGACAGCAAGTGTGGGGCTCCTGGGGGCTCTGGGAACCCCTGGGTGGGCTGGAGGAGTGAGACAGAGGGCCTGGAGCTCTGCTGGGAGTGCTGGACAGCAATTGTGGGCTCTGGGAGCCCCTGGGTGGGCTGGAGGAGTGAGATAGAGGGCCTGGAGCTCTGCTGGGAGTGCTGGACAGCAAGTGTGGGGCTCCTGGGGGCTCTGGGAGCCCCTGGGTGGGCTGGAGGAGTGTGAGAGAGGGCCTGGAGCTCTGCTGGGAGTGCTGGACAGCAAGTGTGGGGCTCCTGGGGGCTCTGGGAGCCCCTGGGTGGGCTGGATGAGTGTTAGAGAGGGCCTGGAGCTCTGCAGGTAGTGCTGGACAGCAAGTGTGGGGCTCCTGGGGGCTCTGGGAGCCCCAGGGTGGGCTGGAGGACTGTGAGAGAGGGCCTGGAGCTCTGCTGGGAGTGCTGGACAGCAAAGGTAAGGCTCTGGGAGCCCCTGGGTGGGCTGGAGGAGTGTTAGAGAGGGCCTGGAGCTCTGCAGGTAGTGCTGGACAGCAAGTGTGGGGCTCCTGGGGGCTCTGGGAGCCCCTGTGTGGGCTGGAGGAGTGAGACAGAGGGCCTGGAGCTCTGCTGGGAGTGCTGGACAGCAAAGGTCAGGCTCTGGGAGCCCCTGGGTGGGCTGGAGGAGTGAGACAGAGGTCCTGGAGCTCTGCTGGGAGTGCTGGACAGCAAAGGTCAGGCTCTGGGAGCCCCTGGGTGGGCTGGAGGAGTGAGACAGAGGGCCTGGAGCTCTGCTGGGAGTGCTCGACAGCAAGTGTGGGGCTCATGGGGGCTCTGGGAGCCCCTGGGTGGGCTGGAGGAGTGTTAGAGAGGGCCTGGAGCTCTGCTGGGAGTGCTGGACAGCAAAGGTCAGGCTCTGGGAGCCCCTGAGTCAGATGGAGGAGTGTTGTGAGAGAGGGCCTGGAGCTCTGCTGGGAGTGCTGGACAGCAAGTGTGGGGCTCTGGGAGCCCCTGGGTGGGCTGGAGGAGTGTTAGAGAGGCCCTGGAGCTCTGCAGGGAGTGCTGGACAGCAAGTGTGAGGCTCTGGGTGGCCCTGGGTCATATGGAGAAGTGTTAGAGAGGCCCTGGAGCTCTTCAGGGAGTGCTGGAGAGCAAAGGTCAGGCTCTGGGAGCCCCTAGGTCAGATGGAGGAGTGTTAGAGAGGGCCTGGAGCTCTGCAGGAAGTGCTGGACAGCAAAGGTCAGGCTCTGGGAGCCCCTGAGTCAGATGGAGGAGTGTTAGAGAGGGCCTGGAGCTCTGCAGGAAGTGCTGGACAGCAAAGGTCAGGCTCTGGGAGCCCCTGAGTCAGATGGAGGAGTGTTAGAGAGGGCCTGGAGCTCTGCAGGAAGTGCTGGACAGCAAAGGTCAGGCTCTGGGTGACCCTGGGTGGGCTGGAGGAGTGTTAGAGAGGGCCTGGAGCTCTGCAGGCAGTGCTGGAGACTAAGTTTGGGGCTCCTGGGGGCTCTGGGAGCCCCTGGGTGGGCTGGAGGAGTGAGACAGAGGGCCTGGAGCTCTGCTGGGAGTGCTGGACAGCAAGTGTGGGGCTCCTGGGGGATCTGGGAGCCCCTGTGTGGGCTGGAGGAGTGTGAGAGAGGGCCTGGAGCTCTGCAGGTAGTGCTGGACAGCAAGTGTGGGGCTCCTTGGGGGCTCTGGGAGCCCCTGGGTGGGCTGGAGGAGTGTGAGAGAGGGCCTGGAGCTCTGCTGGGAGTGCTGGACAGCAAAGGTCAGGCTCTGGGAGCCCCTGGGTGGGCTGGAGGAGTGTTAGAGAGGGCCTGGAGCTCTGCAGGTTTTGCTGGACAGCAAGTGTGGGGCTCCTGGGGGCTCTGGGAGCCCCTGGGTGGGCTGGAGGAGTGAGACAGAGGGCCTGGAGCTCTGCTGGGAGTGCTGGACTGCAAGTGTGGGGCTCCTGGGGGCTCTGGGAGCCCCTGGGTGGGCTGGATGAGTGTTAGAGAGGGCCTGGAGCTCTGCAGGTAGTGCTGGACAGCAAGTGTGGGGCTCCTGGGGGCTCTGGGAGCCCCAGGGTGGGCTGGAGGACTGTGAGAGAGGGCCTGGAGCTCTGCTGGGAGTGCTGGACAGCAAAGGTAAGGCTCTGGGAGCCCCTGGGTGGGCTGGAGGAGTGTTAGAGAGGGCCTGGAGCTCTGCAGGTATTGCTGGACAGCAAGTGTGGGGCTCATGGGGGCTCTGGGAGCCCCTGGGTGGGCTGGAGGAGTGTTAGAGAGGGCCTGGAGCTCTGCTGGGAGTGCTGGACAGCAAAGGTCAGGCTCTGGGAGCCCCTAGGTCAGATGGAGGAGTGTTAGAGAGGGCCTGGAGCTCTGCAGGAAGTGCTGGACAGCAAAGGTCAGGCTCTGGGAGCCCCTGAGTCAGATGGAGGAGTGTTAGAGAGGGCCTGGAGCTCTGCAGGAAGTGCTGGACAGCAAAGGTCAGGCTCTGGGAGCCCCTGAGTCAGATGGAGGAGTGTTAGAGAGGGCCTGGAGCTCTGCAGGAAGTGCTGGACAGCAAAGGTCAGGCTCTGGGTGACCCTGGGTGGGCTGGAGGAGTGTTAGAGAGGGCCTGGAGCTCTGCAGGCAGTGCTGGAGACTAAGTGTGGGGCTCCTGGGGGCTCTGGGAGCCCCTGGGTGGGCTGGAGGAGTGAGACAGAGGGCCTGGAGCTCTGCTGGGAGTGCTGGACAGCAAGTGTGGGGCTCCTGGGGGCTCTGGGAGCCCCTGGGTGGGCTGGAGGAGTGTGAGAGAGGGCCTGGAGCTCTGCTGGGAGTGCTGGACAGCAAAGGTCAGGCTATGGGTGGGCTGGAGGAGTGTGAGAGAGGGCCTGGAGCTCTGCTGGGAGTGCTGGACAGCAAGTGTGGGGCTCCTGGGGGCTCTGGGAGCCCCTGGGTGGGCTGGAGGAGTGTGAGAGAGGGCCTGGAGCTCTGCAGGTAGTGCTGGACAGCAAGTGTGGGGCTCCTGGGGGCTCTGGGAGCCCCTGGGTGGGCTGGAGGATTGTTAGAGAGGCCCTGGAGCTCTGCAGGTAGTGCTGGACAGCAAGTGTGGGGCTCCTGGGGGCTCTGGGAGCCCATGGGTGGGCTGGAGGAGTGTGAGAGAGGGCCTGGAGCTCTGCTGGGAGTGCTGGACAGCAAAGGTCAGGCTCTGGGAGCCCCTGGGTGGGCTGGAGGAGTGAGACAGAGGTCCTGGAGCTCTGCTGGGAGTGCTGGACAGCAAAGGTCAGGCTCTGGGAGCCCCTGGGTGGGCTGGAGGAGTGTTAGAGAGGGCCTGGAGCTCTGCAGGTATTGCTGGACAGCAAGTGTGGGGCTCTGGGAGCCCCTGGGTGGGCTGGAGGAGTGAGACAGAGGGCCTGGAGCTCTGCTGGGAGTGCTGGACAGCAAGTGTGGGGCTCCTGGGGGCTCTGGGAGCCCCTGGGTGGGCTGGAGGAGTGAGACAGAGGGCCTGGAGCTCTGCTGGGAGTGCTGGACAGCAAAGGTCAGGCTCTGGGAGCCCCTGGGTGGGCTGGAGGAGTGAGACAGAGGTCCTGGAGCTCTGCTGGGAGTGCTGGACAGCAAAGGTCAGCCTCTGGGAGCCCCTGGGTGGGCTGGAGGAGTGTTAGAGAGGGCCTGGAGCTCTGCAGGTAGTGCTGGACAGCAAGTGTGGGGCTCCTGGGGGCTCTGGGAACCCCTGGGTGGGCTGGAGGAGTGAGACAGAGGGCCTGGAGCTCTGCTGGGAGATCTGGACAGCAAGTGTGGGGCTCCTGGGGGCTCTGGGAGCCCCTTGGTGGGCTGGAGGAGTGTGAGAGAGGGCCTGGAGCTCTGCTGGGAGTGCTGGACAGCAAGTGTGGGGCTCATGGGGGCTCTGGGAGCCCCTGGGTGGGCTGGAGGAGTGTTAGAGAGGGCCTGGAGCTCTGCTGGGAGTGCTGGACAGCAAAGGTCAGGCTCTGGGAGCCCCTGAGTCAGATGGAGGAGTGTTGTGAGAGAGGGCCTGGAGCTCTGCTGGGAGTGCTGGACAGCAAGTGTGGGGCTCTGGGAGCCCCTGGGTAGGCTGGAGGAGTGTTAGAGAGGCCCTGGAGCTCTGCAGGGAGTGCTGGACAGCAAGTGTGGGGCTCTGGGTGGCCCTGGGTCATATGGAGAAGTGTTAGAGAGGCCCTGGAGCTCTTCAGGGAGTGCTGGAGAGCAAAGGTCAGGCTCTGGGAGCCCCTAGGTCAGATGGAGGAGTGTTAGAGAGGGCCTGGAGCTCTGCAGGAAGTGCTGGACAGCAAAGGTCAGGCTCTGGGTGACCCTGGGTGGGCTGGAGGAGTGTTAGAGAGGGCCTGGAGCTCTGCTGGGAGTGCTGGACAGCAAGTGGGGGGCTCTGGGAGCCCCTGGGTGGGCTGGAGGAGTGAGATAGAGGGCCTGGAGCTCTGCTGGGAGTGCTGGACAGCAAGTGTGGGGCTCCTGGGGGCTCTGGGAGCCCCTGGGTGGGCTGGAGGAGTGTGAGAGAGGGCCTGGAGCTCTGCTGGGAGTGCTGGACAGCAAGTGTGGGGCTCCTGGGGGCTCTGTGAGCCCCTGGGTGGGCTGGAGGAGTGAGACAGAGGGCCTGGAGCTCTGCTGGGAGTGCTGGACAGCAAGTGTGGGGCTCCTGGGGGCTCTGGGAGCCCCTGGGTGGGCTGGATGAGTGTTAGAGAGGACCTGGAGCTCTGCAGGTAGTGCTGGACAGCAAGAGTGGGGCTCCTGGGGGCTCTGGGAGCCCCAGGGTGGGCTGGAGGACTGTGAGAGAGGGCCTGGAGCTCTGCTGGGAGTGCTGGACAGCAAAGGTAAGGCTCTGGGAGCCCCTGGGTGGGCTGGAGGAGTGTTAGAGAGGGCCTGGAGCTCTGCAGGTAGTGCTGGACAGCAAGTGTGGGGCTCCTGGGGGCTCTGGGAGCCCCTGGGTGGGCTGGATGAGTGTTAGAGAGGACCTGGAGCTCTGCAGGTAGTGCTGGACAGCAAGTGTGGGGCTCTGGGTGGCCCTGGGTCAGATGGAGGAGTGTTAGAGAGGGCCTGGAGCTCTGCAGGAAGTGCTGGACAGCAAAGGTCAGGCTCTGGGAGCCCCTGAGTCAGATGGAGGAGTGTTAGAGAGGGCCTGGAGCTCTGCAGGAAGTGCTGGACAGCAAATGTCAGGCTCTGGGTGACCCTGGGTGGGCTGGAGGAGTGTGAGAGAGGGCCTGGAGCTCTGCTGGGAGTGCTGGACAGCAAGTGTGGGGCTCCTGGGGGCTCTGGGAGCCCCTGGGTGGGCTGGAGGAGTGTGAGAGAGGGCCTGGAGCTCTGCTGGGAGTGCTGGACAGCAAGTGTGGGGCTCATGGGGGCTCTGGGAGCCCCTGGGTGGGCTGGAGGAGTGTTAGAGAGGGCCTGGAGCTCTGCAGGTAGTACTGGACAGCAAGTGTGGGGCTCCTGGGGGCTCTGGGAGCCCCTGGGTGGGCTGGAGGAGTGTGAGAGAGGGTCTGGAGCTATGCTGGGAGTGCTGGACAGCAAGTGTGGGGCTCCTGGGGGCTCTGGGAGCCCCTGGGTGGGATGGAGGAGTGTTAGAGAGGGCCTGGAGCTCTGCAGGTAGTGCTAGACAGCAAGTGTGGGGCTCCTGGGGGCTCTGGGAGCCCCTGGGTGGGCTGGAGGAGTGAGACAGAGGGCCTGGAGCTCTGCTGGGAGTGCTGGACAGCAAGTGTGGGGCTCCTGGGGGCTCTGGGAGCCCCTGGGTGGGCTGGAGGAGTGTGAGAGAGGGCCTGGAGCTCTGCTGGGAGTGCTGGACAGCAAGTGTGGGGCTCCTGGGGGCTCTGGGAGCCCCTGGGTGGGCTGGAGGAGTGTGAGAGAGGGCCTGGAGCTCTGCTGGGAGTGCTGGACAGCAAAGGTCAGGCTCTGGGAGCCCCTGGGTGGGCTGGAGGAGTGAGACAGAGGTCCTGGAGCTCTGCTGGGAGTGCTGGACAGCAAAGGTCAGGCTCTGGGAGCCCCTGGGTGGGCTGGATAAGTGTTAGAGAGGGCCTGGAGCTCTGCAGGTATTGCTGGACAGCAAGTGTGGGGCTCCTGGGGGCTCTGGGAACCCCTGGGTGGGCTGGAGTAGTGAGACAGAGGGCCTGGAGCTCTGCTGGGAGTGCTGGACAGCAAGTGTGGCGCTCCTGGGGGCTCTGGGAGCCCCTGGGTGGGCTGGAGGAGTGTGAGAGAGGGCCTGGAGCTCTGCTGGGAGTGCTGGACAGCAATTGTGGGCTCTGGGAGCCCCTGGGTGGGCTGGAGGAGTGAGATAGAGGGCCTGGAGCTCTGCTGGGAGTGCTGGACAGCAAGTGTGGGGCTCCTGGGGGCTCTGGGAGCCCCTGGGTGGGCTGGAGGAGTGAGATAGAGGGCCTGGAGCTTGCTGGGAGTGCTGGACAGCAAGTGTGGGGCTCTGGGAGCCCCTGGGTGGGCTGGAGGAGTGTGAGAGAGGGCCTGGAGCTCTGCAGGTAGTGCTGGACAGCAAGTGTGGGGCTCCTGGGGGCTCTGGGAGCCCCTGGGTGGGCTGGAGGATTGTTAGAGAGGGCCTGGAGCTCTGCAGGTAGTGCTGGACAGCAAGTGTGGGGCTCCTGGGGGCTCTGGGAGCCCATGGGTGGGCTGGAGGAGTGTGAGAGAGGGCCTGGAGCTCTGCTGGGAGTGCTGGACAGCAAGTGTGGGGCTCCTGGGGGCTCTGGGAACCCCTGGGTGGGCTGGAGGAGTGTGAGAGAGGGCCTGGAGCTCTGCTGGGAGTGCTGGACAGCAAGTGTGGGGCTCCTGGGGGCTCTGGGAGCCCCTGGGTGGCCTGGAGGAGTGTTAGAGAGGGCCTGGAGCTCTGCTGGGAGTGCTGGACAGCAAGTGTGGGGCTCCTGGGGGCTCTGGGTGCCCCTGGGTGGGCTGGAGGAGTGTTAGAGAGGGCCTGGAGCTCTGCTGGGAGTGCTGGACAGCAAGTGTGGGGCTCTGGGAGCCCCTGGGTGGGCTGGAGGAGTGTGAGAGAGGGCCTGGAGCTCTGCTGGGAGTGCTGGACAGCAAGTGTGGGGCTCATGGGGGCTCTGGGAGCACCTGGGTGGGCTGGAGGAGTGTTAGAGAGGCCCTGGAGCTCTGCAGGGAGTGCTGGACAGCAAGTGTGGGGCTCTGGGTGGCCCTGGGTCATATGGAGAAGTGTTAGAGAGGCCCTGGAGCTCTTCAGGGAGTGCTGGAGAGCAAAGGTCAGGCTCTGGGAGCCCCTAGGTCAGATGGAGGAGTGTTAGAGAGGGCCTGGAGCTCTGCAGGAAGTGCTGGACAGCAAAGGTCAGGCTCTGGGAGCCCCTGAGTCAGATGGAGGAGTGTTAGAGAGGGCCTGGAGCTCTGCAGGAAGTGCTGGACAGCAAAGGTCAGGCTCTGGGTGACCCTGGGTGGGCTGGAGGAGTGTTAGAGAGGGCCTGGAGCTCTGCTGGGAGTGCTGGACAGCAAGTGGGGGGCTCTGGGAGCCCCTGGGTGGGCTGGAGGAGTGAGATAGAGGGCCTGGAGCTCTGCTGGGAGTGCTGGACAGCAAGTGTGGGGCTCCTGGGGGCTCTGGGAGCCCCTGGGTGGGCTGGAGGAGTGTGAGAGAGGGCCTGGAGCTCTGCTGGGAGTGCTGGACAGCAAGTGTGGGGCTCCTGGGGGCTCTGGGAGCCCCTGGGTGGGCTGGAGGAGTGTTAGAGAGGGCCTGGAGCTCTGCAGGTTTTGCTGGACAGCAAGTGTGGGGCTCCTGGGGGCTCTGGGAGCCCCTGGGTGGGCTGGAGGAGTGAGACAGAGGGCCTGGAGCTCTGCTGGGAGTGCTGGACTGCAAGTGTGGGGCTCCTGGGGGCTCTGGGAGCCCCTGGGTGGGCTGGATGAGTGTTAGAGAGGGCCTGGAGCTCTGCAGGTAGTGCTGGACAGCAAGTGTGGGGCTCCTGGGGGCTCTGGGAGCCCCAGGGTGGGCTGGAGGACTGTGAGAGAGGGCCTGGAGCTCTGCTGGGAGTGCTGGACAGCAAAGGTAAGGCTCTGGGAGCCCCAGGGTGGGCTGGAGGAGTGTTAGAGAGGGCCTGGAGCTCTGCAGGTAGTGCTGGAGAGCAAGTGTGGGGCTCCTGGGGGCTCTGGGAGCCCCTGGGTGGGCTGGAGGAGTGTGACAGAGGGCCTGGAGCTCTGCTGGGAGTGCTGGACAGCAAGTGTGGGGCTCTGGGAGCCCCTGGGTGGGCTGGAGGGGTGTTAGAGAGGCCCTGGAGCTCTGCAGGGAGTGCTGGACAGCAAGTGTGGGGCTCTGGGTGGCCCTGGGTCGGATGGAGAAGTGTTAGAGAGGCCCTGGAGCTCTTCAGGGAGTGCTGGAGAGCAAAGGTCAGGCTATGGGTGGGCTGGAGGAGTGTGAGAGAGGGCCTGGAGCTCTGCTGGGAGTGCTGGACAGCAAGTGTGGGGCTCCTGGGGGCTCTGGGAGCCCCTGGGTGGGCTGGAGGAGTGTGAGAGAGGGCCTGGAGCTCTGCTGGGAGTGCTGGACAGCAAGTGTGGGGCTCATGGGGGCTCTGGGAGCCCCTGGGTGGGCTGGAGAAGTGTGAGAGAGGGTCTGGAGCTATGCTGGGAGTGCTGGACAGCAAGTGTGGGGCTCCTGGGGGCTCTGGGAGCCCCTGGGTGGGATGGAGGAGTGTTAGAGAGGGCCTGGAGCTCTGCTGGGAGTGCTGGACAGCAAGTGTGGGGCTCTGGGAGCCCCTGGGTGGGCTGGAGGAGTGAGATAGAGGGCCTGGAGCTCTGCAGGTATTGCTGGACAGCAAGTGTGGGGCTCCTGGGGGCTCTGGGAGCCCCTGGGTGGGCTGGAGGAGTGAGACAGAGGGCCTGGAGCTCTGCTGGGAGTGCTGGACTGCAAGTGTGGGGCTCCTGGGGGCTCTGGGAGCCCCTGGGTGGGCTGGAGGAGTGAGACAGAGGGCCTGGAGCTCTGCTGGGAGTGCTGGACAGCAAGTGTGGGGCTCCTGGGGGCTCTGGGAGCCCCTGGGTTGGCTGGAGGAGTGAGACAGAGGGCCTGGAGCTCTGCTGGGAGTGCTGGACAGCAAAGGTCAGGCTCTGGGAGCCCCTGGGTGGGCTGGAGGAGTGAGACAGAGGTCCTGGAGCTCTGCTGGGAGTGCTGGACAGCAAAGGTCAGGCTCTGGGAGCCCCTGGGTGGGCTGGAGGAGTGTTAGAGAGGGCCTGGAGCTCTGCAGGTAGTGCTGGACAGCAAGTGTGGGGCTCCTGGGGGCTCTGGGAACCCCTGGGTGGGCTGGAGGAGTGAGACAGAGGGCCTGGAGCTCTGCTGGGAGATCTGGACAGCAAGTGTGGGGCTCCTGGGGGCTCTGGGAGCCCCTGGGTGGGCTGGAGGAGTGTGAGAGAGGGCCTGGAGCTCTGCTGGGAGTGCTGGACAGCAAGTGTGGGGCTCATGGGGGCTCTGGGAGCCCCTGGGTGGGCTGGAGGAGTGTTAGAGAGGGCCTGGAGCTCTGCTGGGAGTGCTGGACAGCAAAGGTCAGGCTCTGGGAGCCCCTGAGTCAGATGGAGGAGTGTTGTGAGAGAGGGCCTGGAGCTCTGCTGGGAGTGCTGGACAGCAAGTGTGGGGCTCTGGGAGCCCCTGGGTAGGCTGGAGGAGTGTTAGAGAGGCCCTGGAGCTCTGCAGGGAGTGCTGGACAGCAAGTGTGGGGCTCTGGGTGGCCCTGGGTCATATGGAGAAGTGTTAGAGAGGCCCTGGAGCTCTTCAGGGAGTGCTGGAGAGCAAAGGTCAGGCTCTGGGAGCCCCTAGGTCAGATGGAGGAGTGTTAGAGAGGGCCTGGAGCTCTGCAGGAAGTGCTGGACAGCAAAGGTCAGGCTCTGGGTGACCCTGGGTGGGCTGGAGGAGTGTTAGAGAGGGCCTGGAGCTCTGCTGGGAGTGCTGGACAGCAAGTGGGGGGCTCTGGGAGCCCCTGGGTGGGCTGGAGGAGTGAGATAGAGGGCCTGGAGCTCTGCTGGGAGTGCTGGACAGCAAGTGTGGGGCTCCTGGGGGCTCTGGGAGCCCCTGGGTGGGCTGGAGGAGTGTGAGAGAGGGCCTGGAGCTCTGCTGGGAGTGCTGGACAGCAAGTGTGGGGCTCCTGGGGGCTCTGTGAGCCCCTGGGTGGGCTGGAGGAGTGAGACAGAGGGCCTGGAGCTCTGCTGGGAGTGCTGGACAGCAAGTGTGGGGCTCCTGGGGGCTCTGGGAGCCCTTGGGTGGGCTGGATGAGTGTTAGAGAGGACCTGGAGCTCTGCAGGTAGTGCTGGACAGCAAGAGTGGGGCTCCTGGGGGCTCTGGGAGCCCCAGGGTGGGCTGGAGGACTGTGAGAGAGGGCCTGGAGCTCTGCTGGGAGTGCTGGACAGCAAAGGTAAGGCTCTGGGAGCCCCTGGGTGGGCTGGAGGAGTGTTAGAGAGGGCCTGGAGCTCTGCAGGTAGTGCTGGACAGCAAGTGTGGGGCTCCTGGGGGCTCTGGGAGCCCCTGGGTGGGCTGGATGAGTGTTAGAGAGGACCTGGAGCTCTGCAGGTAGTGCTGGACAGCAAAGGTCAGGCTCTGGGTGACCCTGGGTGGGCTGGAGGAGTGTGAGAGAGGGCCTGGAGCTCTGCTGGGAGTGCTGGACAGCAAGTGTGGGGCTCCTGGGGGCTCTGGGAGCCCCTGGGTGGGCTGGAGGAGTGTGAGAGAGGGCCTGGAGCTCTGCAGGTAGTGCTGGACAGCAAGTGTGGGGCTCCTGGGGGCTCTGGGAGCCCCTGGGTGGGCTGGATGAGTGTTAGAGAGGGCCTGGAGCTCTGCAATTAGTGCTGGACAGCAAGTGTGGGGCTCCTGGGGGCTCTGGGAGCCCATGGGTGGGCTGGAGGAGTGTGAGAGAGGGCCTGGAGCTCTGCTGGGAGTGCTGGACAGCAAAGGTCAGGCTCTGGGAGCCCCTGGGTGGGCTGGAGGAGTGAGACAGAGGTCCTGGAGCTCTGCTGGGAGTGCTGGACAGCAAAGGTCAGGCTCTGGGAGCCCCTGTGTGGGCTGGAGGAGTGTTAGAGAGGGCCTGGAGCTCTGCAGGTATTGCTGGACAGCAAGTGTGGGGCTCTGGGAGCCCCTGGGTGGGCTGGAGGAGTGAGACAGAGGGCCTGGAGCTCTGCTGGGAGTGCTGGACTGCAAGTGTGGGGCTCCTGGGGGCTCTGGGAGCCCCTGGGTGGGCTGGAGGAGTGTGAGAGAGGGCCTGGAGCTCTGCTGGGAGTGCTGGACAGCAAGTGTGGGGCTCATGGGGGCTCTGGGAGCCCCTGGGTGGGCTGGAGGAGTGTTAGAGAGGGCCTGGAGCTCTGCAGGTAGTACTGGACAGCAAGTGTGGGGCTCCTGGGGGCTCTGGGAGCCCCTGGGTGGGCTGGAGGAGTGTGAGAGAGGGTCTGGAGCTATGCTGGGAGTGCTGGACAGCAAGTGTGGGGCTCCTGCGGGCTCTGGGAGCCCCTGGGTGGGATGGAGGAGTGTTAGAGAGGGCCTGGAGCTCTGCAGATAGTGCTAGACAGCAAGTGTGGGGCTCCTGGGGGCTCTGGGAGCCCCTGGGTGGGCTGGAGGAGTGAGACAGAGGGCCTGGAGCTCTGCTGGGAGTGCTGGACAGCAAGTGTGGGGCTCCTGGGGGCTCTGGGAGCCCCTGGGTGGGCTGGAGGAGTGTGAGAGAGGGCCTGGAGCTCTGCTGGGAGTGCTGGACAGCAAGTGTGGGGCTCCTGGGGGCTCTGGGAGCCCCTGGGTGGGCTGGAGGAGTGTGAGAGAGGGCCTGGAGCTCTGCTGGGAGTGCTGGACAGCAAGTGTGGGGCTCCTGGGGGCTCTGGGAGCCCCTGGGTGGGCTGGAGGAGTGTGAGAGAGGGCCTGGAGCTCTGCTGGGAGTGCTGGACAGCAAAGGTCAGGCTCTGGGAGCCCCTGGGTGGGCTGGATAAGTGTTAGAGAGGGCCTGGAGCTCTGCAGGTATTGCTGGACAGCAAGTGTGGGGCTCCTGGGGGCTCTGGGAACCCCTGGGTGGGCTGGAGTAGTGAGACAGAGGGCCTGGAGCTCTGCTGGGAGTGCTGGACAGCAAGTGTGGCGCTCCTGGGGGCTCTGGGAGCCCCTGGGTGGGCTGGAGGAGTGTGAGAGAGGGCCTGGAGCTCTGCTGGGAGTGCTGGACAGCAAGTTTGGGGCTCATGGGGGCTCTGGGAGCCCCTGGGTGGGATGGAGGAGTGTTAGAGAGGGCCTGGAGCTCTGCAGGTAGTGCTAGACAGCAAGTGTGGGGCTCCTGGGGGCTCTGGGAGCCCCTGGGTGGGCTGGAGGAGTGAGACAGAGGGCCTGGAGCTCTGCTGGGAGTGCTGGACAGCAAGTGTGGGGCTCCTGGGGGCTCTGGGAGCCCCTGGGTGGGCTGGAGGAGTGTGAGAGAGGGCCTGGAGCTCTGCTGGGAGTGCTGGACAGCAAGTGTGGGGCTCTGGGAGCCCCTGGGTGGGCTGGAGGAGTGAGATAGAGGGCCTGGAGCTCTGCAGGTATTGCTGGACAGCAAGTGTGGGGCTCCTGGGGGCTCTGGGAACCCCTGGGTGGGCTGGAGGAGTGAGACAGAGGGCCTGGAGCTCTGCTGGGAGTGCTGGACAGCAAGTGTGGGGCTCCTGGGGGCTCTGGGAACCCCTGGGTGGGCTGGAGGAGTGAGACAGAGGGCCTGGAGCTCTGCTGGGAGTGCTGGACAGCAATTGTGGGCTCTGGGAGCCCCTGGGTGGGCTGGAGGAGTGAGATAGAGGGCCTGGAGCTCTGCTGGGAGTGCTGGACAGCAAGTGTGGGGCTCCTGGGGGCTCTGGGAGCCCCTGGGTGGGCTGGAGGAGTGAGACAGAGGGCCTGGAGCTCTGCTGGGAGTGCTGGACAGCAAAGGTCAGGCTCTGGGAGCCCCTGGGTGGGCTGGAGGAGTGAGACAGAGGTCCTGGAGCTCTGCTGGGAGTGCTGGACAGCAAAGGTCAGGCTCTGGGAGCCCCTGGGTGGGCTGGAGGAGTGAGACAGAGGGCCTGGAGCTCTGCTGGGAGTGCTCGACAGCAAGTGTGGGGCTCATGGGGGCTCTGGGAGCCCCTGGGTGGGCTGGAGGAGTGTTAGAGAGGGCCTGGAGCTCTGCTGGGAGTGCTGGACAGCAAAGGTCAGGCTCTGGGAGCCCCTGAGTCAGATGGAGGAGTGTTGTGAGAGAGGGCCTGGAGCTCTGCTGGGAGTGCTGGACAGCAAGTGTGGGGCTCTGGGAGCCCCTGGGTGGGCTGGAGGAGTGTTAGAGAGGCCCTGGAGCTCTGCAGGGAGTGCTGGACAGCAAGTGTGAGGCTCTGGGTGGCCCTGGGTCATATGGAGAAGTGTTAGAGAGGCCCTGGAGCTCTTCAGGGAGTGATGGAGAGCAAAGGTCAGGCTCTGGGAGCCCCTAGGTCAGATGGAGGAGTGTTAGAGAGGGCCTGGAGCTCTGCAGGAAGTGCTGGACAGCAAAGGTCAGGCTCTGGGAGCCCCTGAGTCAGATGGAGGAGTGTTAGAGAGGGCCTGGAGCTCTGCAGGAAGTGCTGGACAGCAAAGGTCAGGCTCTGGGAGCCCCTGAGTCAGATGGAGGAGTGTTAGAGAGGGCCTGGAGCTCTGCAGGAAGTGCTGGACAGCAAAGGTCAGGCTCTGGGTGACCCTGGGTGGGCTGGAGGAGTGTTAGAGAGGGCCTGGAGCTCTGCAGGCAGGGCTGGAGACTAAGTTTGGGGCTCCTGGGGGCTCTGGGAGCCCCTGGGTGGGCTGGAGGAGTGAGACAGAGGGCCTGGAGCTCTGCTGGGAGTGCTGGACAGCAAGTGTGGGGCTCCTGGGGGATCTGGGAGCCCCTGTGTGGGCTGGAGGAGTGTGAGAGAGGGCCTGGAGCTCTGCAGGTAGTGCTGGACAGCAAGTGTGGGGCTCCTGGGGGCTCTGGGAGCCCCTGGGTGGGCTGGAGGAGTGTGAGAGAGGGCCTGGAGCTCTGCTGGGAGTGCTGGACAGCAAAGGTCAGGCTCTGGGAACCCCTGGGTGGGCTGGAGGAGTGTTAGAGAGGGCCTGGAGCTCTGCAGGTTTTGCTGGACAGCAAGTGTGGGGCTCCTGGGGGCTCTGGGAGCCCCTGGGTGGGCTGGAGGAGTGAGACAGAGGGCCTGGAGCTCTGCTGGGAGTGCTGGACTGCAAGTGTGGGGCTCCTGGGGGCTCTGGGAGCCCCTGGGTGGGCTGGATGAGTGTTAGAGAGGGCCTGGAGCTCTGCAGGTAGTGCTGGACAGCAAGTTTGGGGCTCCTGGGGGCTCTGGGAGCCCCAGGGTGGGCTGGAGGACTGTGAGAGAGGGCCTGGAGCTCTGCTGGGAGTGCTGGACAGCAAAGGTAAGGCTCTGGGAGCCCCTGGGTGGGCTGGAGGAGTGTTAGAGAGGGCCTGGAGCTCTGCAGGTATTGCTGGACAGCAAGTGTGGGGCTCATGGGGGCTCTGGGAGCCCCTGGGTGGGCTGGAGGAGTGTTAGAGAGGGCCTGGAGCTCTGCTGGGAGTGCTGGACAGCAAAGGTCAGGCTCTGGGAGCCCCTAGGTCAGATGGAGGAGTGTTAGAGAGGGCCTGGAGCTCTGCAGGAAGTGCTGGACAGCAAAGGTCAGGCTCTGGGAGCCCCTGAGTCAGATGGAGGAGTGTTAGAGAGGGCCTGGAGCTCTGCAGGAAGTGCTGGACAGCAAAGGTCAGGCTCTGGGAGCCCCTGAGTCAGATGGAGGAGTGTTAGAGAGGGCCTGGAGCTCTGCAGGAAGTGCTGGACAGCAAAGGTCAGGCTCTGGGTGACCCTGGGTGGGCTGGAGGAGTGTTAGAGAGGGCCTGGAGCTCTGCAGGCAGTGCTGGAGACTAAGTGTGGGGCTCCTGGGGGCTCTGGGAGCCCCTGGGTGGGCTGGAGGAGTGAGACAGAGGGCCTGGAGCTCTGCTGGGAGTGCTGGACAGCAAGTGTGGGGCTCCTGGGGGCTCTGGGAGCCCCTGGGTGGGCTGGAGGAGTGTGAGAGAGGGCCTGGAGCTCTGCTGGGAGTGCTGGACAGCAAAGGTCAGGCTATGGGTGGGCTGGAGGAGTGTGAGAGAGGGCCTGGAGCTCTGCTGGGAGTGCTGGACAGCAAGTGTGGGGCTCCTGGGGGCTCTGGGAGCCCCTGGGTGGGCTGGAGGAGTGTGAGAGAGGGCCTGGAGCTCTGCAGGTAGTGCTGGACAGCAAGTGTGGGGCTCCTGGGGGCTCTGGGAGCCCCTGGGTGGGCTGGAGGATTGTTAGAGAGGCCCTGGAGCTCTGCAGGTAGTGCTGGACAGCAAGTGTGGGGCTCCTGGGGGCTCTGGGAGCCCATGGGTGGGCTGGAGGAGTGTGAGAGAGGGCCTGGAGCTCTGCTGGGAGTGCTGGACAGCAAAGGTCAGGCTCTGGGAGCCCCTGGGTGGGCTGGAGGAGTGAGACAGAGGTCCTGGAGCTCTGCTGGGAGTGCTGGACAGCAAAGGTCAGGCTCTGGGAGCCCCTGGGTGGGCTGGAGGAGTGTTAGAGAGGGCCTGGAGCTCTGCAGGTATTGCTGGACAGCAAGTGTGGGGCTCTGGGAGCCCCTGGGTGGGCTGGAGGAGTGAGACAGAGGGCCTGGAGCTCTGCTGGGAGTGCTGGACAGCAAGTGTGGGGCTCCTGGGGGCTCTGGGAGCCCCTGGGTGGGCTGGAGGAGTGAGACAGAGGGCCTGGAGCTCTGCTGGGAGTGCTGGACAGCAAAGGTCAGGCTCTGGGAGCCCCTGGGTGGGCTGGAGGAGTGAGACAGAGGTCCTGGAGCTCTGCTGGGAGTGCTGGACAGCAAAGGTCAGGCTCTGGGAGCCCCTGGGTGGGCTGGAGGAGTGTTAGAGAGGGCCTGGAGCTCTGCAGGTAGTGCTGGACAGCAAGTGTGGGGCTCCTGGGGGCTCTGGGAACCCCTGGGTGGGCTGGAGGAGTGAGACAGAGGGCCTGGAGCTCTGCTGGGAGATCTGGACAGCAAGTGTGGGGCTCCTGGGGGCTCTGGGAGCCCCTGGGTGGGCTGGAGGAGTGTGAGAGAGGGCCTGGAGCTCTGCTGGGAGTGCTGGACAGCAAGTGTGGGGCTCATGGGGGCTCTGGGAGCCCCTGGGTGGGCTGGAGGAGTGTTAGAGAGGGCCTGGAGCTCTGCTGGGAGTGCTGGACAGCAAAGGTCAGGCTCTGGGAGCCCCTGAGTCAGATGGAGGAGTGTTGTGAGAGAGGGCCTGGAGCTCTGCTGGGAGTGCTGGACAGCAAGTGTGGGGCTCTGGGAGCCCCTGGGTAGGCTGGAGGAGTGTTAGAGAGGCCCTGGAGCTCTGCAGGGAGTGCTGGACAGCAAGTGTGGGGCTCTGGGTGGCCCTGGGTCATATGGAGAAGTGTTAGAGAGGCCCTGGAGCTCTTCAGGGAGTGCTGGAGAGCAAAGGTCAGGCTCTGTGAGCCCCTAGGTCAGATGGAGGAGTGTTAGAGAGGGCCTGGAGCTCTGCAGGAAGTGCTGGACAGCAAAGGTCAGGCTCTGGGTGACCCTGGGTGGGCTGGAGGAGTGTTAGAGAGGGCCTGGAGCTCTGCTGGGAGTGCTGGACAGCAAGTGGGGGGCTCTGGGACCCCCTGGGTGGGCTGGAGGAGTGAGATAGAGGGCCTGGAGCTCTGCTGGGAGTGCTGGACAGCAAGTGTGGGGCTCCTGGGGGCTCTGGGAGCCCCTGGGTGGGCTGGAGGAGTGTGAGAGAGGGCCTGGAGCTCTGCTGGGAGTGCTGGACAGCAAGTGTGGGGCTCCTGGGGGCTCTGTGAGCCCCTGGGTGGGCTGGAGGAGTGAGACAGAGGGCCTGGAGCTCTGCTGGGAGTGCTGGACAGCAAGTGTGGGGCTCCTGGGGGCTCTCGGAGCCCCTGGGTGGGCTGGATGAGTGTTAGAGAGGACCTGGAGCTCTGCAGGTAGTGCTGGACAGCAAGAGTGGGGCTCCTGGGGGCTCTGGGAGCCCCAGGGTGGGCTGGAGGACTGTGAGAGAGGGCCTGGAGCTCTGCTGGGAGTGCTGGACAGCAAAGGTAAGGCTCTGGGAGCCCCTGGGTGGGCTGGAGGAGTGTTAGAGAGGGCCTGGAGCTCTGCAGGTAGTGCTGGACAGCAAGTGTGGGGCTCCTGGGGGCTCTGGGAGCCCCTGGGTGGGCTGGATGAGTGTTAGAGAGGACCTGGAGCTCTGCAGGTAGTGCTGGACAGCAAGTGTGGGGCTCTGGGTGGCCCTGGGTCAGATGGAGGAGTGTTAGAGAGGGCCTGGAGCTCTGCAGGAAGTGCTGGACAGCAAAGGTCAGGCTCTGGGAGCCCCTGAGTCAGATGGAGGAGTGTTAGAGAGGGCCTGGAGCTCTGCAGGAAGTGCTGGACAGCAAAGGTCAGGCTCTGGGTGACCCTGGGTGGGCTGGAGGAGTGTGAGAGAGGGCCTGGAGCTCTGCTGGGAGTGCTGGACAGCAAGTGTGGGGCTCCTGGGGGCTCTGGGAGCCCCTGGGTGGGCTGGAGGAGTGTGAGAGAGGGCCTGGAGCTCTGCTGGGAGTGCTGGACAGCAAGTGTGGGGCTCATGGGGGCTCTGGGAGCCCCTGGGTGGGCTGGAGGAGTGTTAGAGAGGGCCTGGAGCTCTGCAGGTAGTACTGGACAGCAAGTGTGGGGCTCCTGGGGGCTCTGGGAGCCCCTGGGTGGGCTGGAGGAGTGTGAGAGAGGGTCTGGAGCTATGCTGGGAGTGCTGGACAGCAAGTGTGGGGCTCCTGGGGGCTCTGGGAGCCCCTGGGTGGGATGGAGGAGTGTTAGAGAGGGCCTGGAGCTCTGCAGGTAGTGCTAGACAGCAAGTGTGGGGCTCCTGGGGGCTCTGGGAGCCCCTGGGTGGGCTGGAGGAGTGAGACAGAGGGCCTGGAGCTCTGCTGGGAGTGCTGGACAGCAAGTGTGGGGCTCCTGGGGGCTCTGGGAGCCCCTGGGTGGGCTGGAGGAGTGTGAGAGAGGGCCTGGAGCTCTGCTGGGAGTGCTGGACAGCAAGTGTGGGGCTCCTGGGGGCTCTGGGAGCCCCTGGGTGGGCTGGAGGAGTGTGAGAGAGGGCCTGGAGCTCTGCTGGGAGTGCTGGACAGCAAGTGTGGGGCTCCTGGGGGCTCTGGGAGCCCCTGGGTGGGCTGGAGGAGTGTGAGAGAGGGCCTGGAGCTCTGCTGGGAGTGCTGGACAGCAAAGGTCAGGCTCTGGGAGCCCCTGGGTGGGCTGGAGGAGTGAGACAGAGGTCCTGGAGCTCTGCTGGGAGTGCTGGACAGCAAAGGTCAGGCTCTGGGAGCCCCTGGGTGGGCTGGATAAGTGTTAGAGAGGGCCTGGAGCTCTGCAGGTATTGCTGGACAGCAAGTGTGGGGCTCCTGGGGGCTCTGGGAACCCCTGGGTGGGCTGGAGTAGTGAGACAGAGGGCCTGGAGCTCTGCTGGGAGTGCTGGACAGCAAGTGTGGCGCTCCTGGGGGCTCTGGGAGCCCCTGGGTGGGCTGGAGGAGTGTGAGAGAGGGCCTGGAGCTCTGCTGGGAGTGCTGGACAGCAAGTTTGGGGCTCATGGGGGCTCTGGGAGCCCCTGGGTGGGATGGAGGAGTGTTAGAGAGGGCCTGGAGCTCTGCAGGTAGTGCTAGACAGCAAGTGTGGGGCTCCTGGGGGCTCTGGGAGCCCCTGGGTGGGCTGGAGGAGTGAGACAGAGGGCCTGGAGCTCTGCTGGGAGTGCTGGACAGCAAGTGTGGGGCTCCTGGGGGCTCTGGGAGCCCCTGGGTGGGCTGGAGGAGTGTGAGAGAGGGCCTGGAGCTCTGCTGGGAGTGCTGGACAGCAAGTGTGGGGCTCTGGGAGCCCCTGGGTGGGCTGGAGGAGTGAGATAGAGGGCCTGGAGCTCTGCAGGTATTGCTGGACAGCAAGTGTGGGGCTCCTGGGGGCTCTGGGAACCCCTGGGTGGGCTGGAGGAGTGAGACAGAGGGCCTGGAGCTCTGCTGGGAGTGCTGGACAGCAATTGTGGGCTCTGGGAGCCCCTGGGTGGGCTGGAGGAGTGAGATAGAGGGCCTGGAGCTCTGCTGGGAGTGCTGGACAGCAAGTGTGGGGCTCCTGGGGGCTCTGGGAGCCCCTGGGTGGGCTGGAGGAGTGAGATAGAGGGCCTGGAGCTCTGCAGGTATTGCTGGACAGCAAGTGTGGGGCTCCTGGGGGCTCTGGGAGCCCCTGGGTGGGCTGGAGGAGTGTTAGAGAGGGCCTGGAGCTCTGCAGGTAGTGCTGGACAGCAAGTGTGGGGCTCCTGGGGGCTCTGGGAACCCCTGGGTGGGCTGGAGGAGTGAGACAGAGGGCCTGGAGCTCTGCAGGTAGTGCTGGACAGCAAGTGTGGGGCTCCTGGGGGCTCTGGGAACCCCTGGGTGGGCTGGAGGAGTGAGACAGAGGGCCTGGAGCTCTGCTGGGAGTGCTGGACAGCAAGTGTGGGGCTCCTGGGGGCTCTGGGAGCCCCTGGGTGGGCTGGAGGAGTGTGAGAGAGGGCCTGGAGCTCTGCTGGGAGTGCTGGACAGCAAGTGTGGGGCTCATGGGGGCTCTGGGAGCCCCTGGGTGGGCTGGAGGAGTGTTAGAGAGGGCCTGGAGCTCTGCTGGGAGTGCTGGACAGCAAAGGTCAGGCTCTGGGAGCCCCTGAGTCAGATGGAGGAGTGTTGTGAGAGAGGGCCTGGAGCTCTGCTGGGAGTGCTGGACAGCAAGTGTGGGGCTCTGGGAGCCCCTGGGTGGGCTGGAGGAGTGTTAGAGAGGCCCTGGAGCTCTGCAGGGAGTGCTGGACAGCAAGTGTGGGGCTCTGGGTGGCCCTGGGTCATATAGAAAAGTGTTAGAGAGGCCCTGGAGCTCTTCAGGGAGTGCTGGAGAGCAAAGGTCAGGCTCTGGGAGCCCCTAGGTCAGATGGAGGAGTGTTAGAGAGGGCCTGGAGCTCTGCAGGAAGTGCTGGACAGCAAAGGTCAGGCTCTGGGAGCCCCTGAGTCAGATGGAGGAGTGTTAGAGAGGGCCTGGAGCTCTGCAGGAAGTGCTGGACAGCAAAGGTCAGGCTCTGGGTGACCCTGGGTGGGCTGGAGGAGTGTTAGAGAGGGCCTGGAGCTCTGCTGGGAGTGCTGGACAGCAAGTGGGGGGCTCTGGGAGCCCCTGGGTGGGCTGGAGGAGTGAGATAGAGGGCCTGGAGCTCTGCTGGGAGTGCTGGACAGCAAGTGTGGGGCTCCTGGGGGCTCTGGGAGCCCCTGGGTGGGCTGGAGGAGTGTGAGAGAGGGCCTGGAGCTCTGCTGGGAGTGCTGGACAGCAAGTGTGGGGCTCCTGGGGGCTCTGTGAGCCCCTGGGTGGGCTGGAGGAGTGTTAGAGAGGGCCTGGAGCTCTGCAGGTAGTGCTGGACAGCAAGTGTGGGGCTCCTGGGGGCTCTGGGAGCCCCTGTGTGGGCTGGAGGAGTGAGACAGAGGGCCTGGAGCTCTGCTGGGAGTGCTGGACTGCAAGTGTGGGGCTCCTGGGGGCTCTGGGAGCCCCTGGGTGGGCTGGAGGAGTGAGACAGAGGGCCTGGAGCTCTGCTGGGAGTGCTGGACAGCAAGTGTGGGGCTCCTGGGGGCTCTGGGAACCCCTGGGTGGGCTGGAGGAGTGAGACAGAGGGCCTGGAGCTCTGCTGGGAGTGCTGGACAGCAAGTGTGGGGCTCCTGGGGGCTCTGGGAACCCCTGGGTGGGCTGGAGGAGTGAGACAGAGGGCCTGGAGCTCTGCTGGGAGTGCTGGACAGCAATTGTGGGCTCTGGGAGCCCCTGGGTGGGCTGGAGGAGTGAGATAGAGGGCCTGGAGCTCTGCTGGGAGTGCTGGACAGCAAGTGTGGGGCTCCTGGGGGCTCTGGGAGCCCCTGGGTGGGCTGGAGGAGTGTGAGAGAGGGCCTGGAGCTCTGCTGGGAGTGCTGGACAGCAAGTGTGGGGCTCCTGGGGGCTCTGGGAGCCCCTGGGTGGGCTGGATGAGTGTTAGAGAGGGCCTGGAGCTCTGCAGGTAGTGCTGGACAGCAAGTGTGGGGCTCCTGGGGGCTCTGGGAGCCCCAGGGTGGGCTGGAGGACTGTGAGAGAGGGCCTGGAGCTCTGCTGGGAGTGCTGGACAGCAAAGGTAAGGCTCTGGGAGCCCCTGGGTGGGCTGGAGGAGTGTTAGAGAGGGCCTGGAGCTCTGCAGGTAGTGCTGGACAGCAAGTGTGGGGCTCCTGGGGGCTCTGGGAGCCCCTGTGTGGGCTGGAGGAGTGAGACAGAGGGCCTGGAGCTCTGCTGGGAGTGCTGGACAGCAAAGGTCAGGCTCTGGGAGCCCCTGGGTGGGCTGGAGGAGTGAGACAGAGGTCCTGGAGCTCTGCTGGGAGTGCTGGACAGCAAAGGTCAGGCTCTGGGAGCCCCTGGGTGGGCTGGAGGAGTGAGACAGAGGGCCTGGAGCTCTGCTGGGAGTGCTCGACAGCAAGTGTGGGGCTCATGGGGGCTCTGGGAGCCCCTGGGTGGGCTGGAGGAGTGTTAGAGAGGGCCTGGAGCTCTGCTGGGAGTGCTGGACAGCAAAGGTCAGGCTCTGGGAGCCCCTGAGTCAGATGGAGGAGTGTTGTGAGAGAGGGCCTGGAGCTCTGCTGGGAGTGCTGGACAGCAAGTGTGGGGCTCTGGGAGCCCCTGGGTGGGCTGGAGGAGTGTTAGAGAGGCCCTGGAGCTCTGCAGGGAGTGCTGGACAGCAAGTGTGAGGCTCTGGGTGGCCCTGGGTCATATGGAGAAGTGTTAGAGAGGCCCTGGAGCTCTTCAGGGAGTGCTGGAGAGCAAAGGTCAGGCTCTGGGAGCCCCTAGGTCAGATGGAGGAGTGTTAGAGAGGGCCTGGAGCTCTGCAGGAAGTGCTGGACAGCAAAGGTCAGGCTCTGGGAGCCCCTGAGTCAGATGGAGGAGTGTTAGAGAGGGCCTGGAGCTCTGCAGGAAGTGCTGGACAGCAAAGGTCAGGCTCTGGGAGCCCCTGAGTCAGATGGAGGAGTGTTAGAGAGGGCCTGGAGCTCTGCAGGAAGTGCTGGACAGCAAAGGTCAGGCTCTGGGTGACCCTGGGTGGGCTGGAGGAGTGTTAGAGAGGGCCTGGAGCTCTGCAGGCAGTGCTGGAGACTAAGTTTGGGGCTCCTGGGGGCTCTGGGAGCCCCTGGGTGGGCTGGAGGAGTGAGACAGAGGGCCTGGAGCTCTGCTGGGAGTGCTGGACAGCAAGTGTGGGGCTCCTGGGGGATCTGGGAGCCCCTGTGTGGGCTGGAGGAGTGTGAGAGAGGGCCTGGAGCTCTGCAGGTAGTGCTGGACAGCAAGTGTGGGGCTCCTTGGGGGCTCTGGGAGCCCCTGGGTGGGCTGGAGGAGTGTGAGAGAGGGCCTGGAGCTCTGCTGGGAGTGCTGGACAGCAAAGGTCAGGCTCTGGGAGCCCCTGGGTGGGCTGGAGGAGTGTTAGAGAGGGCCTGGAGCTCTGCAGGTTTTGCTGGACAGCAAGTGTGGGGCTCCTGGGGGCTCTGGGAGCCCCTGGGTGGGCTGGAGGAGTGAGACAGAGGGCCTGGAGCTCTGCTGGGAGTGCTGGACTGCAAGTGTGGGGCTCCTGGGGGCTCTGGGAGCCCCTGGGTGGGCTGGATGAGTGTTAGAGAGGGCCTGGAGCTCTGCAGGTAGTGCTGGACAGCAAGTGTGGGGCTCCTGGGGGCTCTGGGAGCCCCAGGGTGGGCTGGAGGACTGTGAGAGAGGGCCTGGAGCTCTGCTGGGAGTGCTGGACAGCAAAGGTAAGGCTCTGGGAGCCCCTGGGTGGGCTGGAGGAGTGTTAGAGAGGGCCTGGAGCTCTGCAGGTATTGCTGGACAGCAAGTGTGGGGCTCATGGGGGCTCTGGGAGCCCCTGGGTGGGCTGGAGGAGTGTTAGAGAGGGCCTGGAGCTCTGCTGGGAGTGCTGGACAGCAAAGGTCAGGCTCTGGGAGCCCCTAGGTCAGATGGAGGAGTGTTAGAGAGGGCCTGGAGCTCTGCAGGAAGTGCTGGACAGCAAAGGTCAGGCTCTGGGAGCCCCTGAGTCAGATGGAGGAGTGTTAGAGAGGGCCTGGAGCTCTGCAGGAAGTGCTGGACAGCAAAGGTCAGGCTCTGGGAGCCCCTGAGTCAGATGGAGGAGTGTTAGAGAGGGCCTGGAGCTCTGCAGGAAGTGCTGGACAGCAAAGGTCAGGCTCTGGGTGACCCTGGGTGGGCTGGAGGAGTGTTAGAGAGGGCC
This sequence comes from Labrus mixtus, assembly GCF_963584025.1. NCBI lineage: Eukaryota > Metazoa > Chordata > Actinopteri > Labriformes > Labridae > Labrus > Labrus mixtus. Next base: position 84,819 of record NW_026870366.1, read on the forward strand.
TGGAGCTCTGCAGGCAGTGCTGGAGACTAAGTGTGGGGCTCCTGGGGGCTCTGGGAGCCCCTGGGTGGGCTGGAGGAGTGAGACAGAGGGCCTGGAGCTCTGCTGGGAGTGCTGGACAGCAAGTGTGGGGCTCCTGGGGGCTCTGGGAGCCCCTGGGTGGGCTGGAGGAGTGTGAGAGAGGGCCTGGAGCTCTGCTGGGAGTGCTGGACAGCAAAGGTCAGGCTATGGGTGGGCTGGAGGAGTGTGAGAGAGGGCCTGGAGCTCTGCTGGGAGTGCTGGACAGCAAGTGTGGGGCTCCTGGGGGCTCTGGGAGCCCCTGGGTGGGCTGGAGGAGTGTGAGAGAGGGCCTGGAGCTCTGCAGGTAGTGCTGGACAGCAAGTGTGGGGCTCCTGGGGGCTCTGGGAGCCCCTGGGTGGGCTGGAGGATTGTTAGAGAGGCCCTGGAGCTCTGCAGGTAGTGCTGGACAGCAAGTGTGGGGCTCCTGGGGGCTCTGGGAGCCCATGGGTGGGCTGGAGGAGTGTGAGAGAGGGCCTGGAGCTCTGCTGGGAGTGCTGGACAGCAAAGGTCAGGCTCTGGGAGCCCCTGGGTGGGCTGGAGGAGTGAGACAGAGGTCCTGGAGCTCTGCTGGGAGTGCTGGACAGCAAAGGTCAGGCTCTGGGAGCCCCTGGGTGGGCTGGAGGAGTGTTAGAGAGGGCCTGGAGCTCTGCAGGTATTGCTGGACAGCAAGTGTGGGGCTCTGGGAGCCCCTGGGTGGGCTGGAGGAGTGAGACAGAGGGCCTGGAGCTCTGCTGGGAGTGCTGGACAGCAAGTGTGGGGCTCCTGGGGGCTCTGGGAGCCCCTGGGTGGGCTGGAGGAGTGAGACAGAGGGCCTGGAGCTCTGCTGGGAGTGCTGGACAGCAAAGGTCAGGCTCTGGGAGCCCCTGGGTGGGCTGGAGGAGTGAGACAGAGGTCCTGGAGCTCTGCTGGGAGTGCTGGACAGCAAAGGTCAGCCTCTGGGAGCCCCTGGGTGGGCTGGAGGAGTGTTAGAGAGGGCCTGGAGCTCTGCAGGTAGTGCTGGACAGCAAGTGTGGGGCTCCTGGGGGCTCTGGGAACCCCTGGGTGGGCTGGAGGAGTGAGACAGAGGGCCTGGAGCTCTGCTGGGAGATCTGGACAGCAAGTGTGGGGCTCCTGGGGGCTCTGGGAGCCCCTTGGTGGGCTGGAGGAGTGTGAGAGAGGGCCTGGAGCTCTGCTGGGAGTGCTGGACAGCAAGTGTGGGGCTCATGGGGGCTCTGGGAGCCCCTGGGTGGGCTGGAGGAGTGTTAGAGAGGGCCTGGAGCTCTGCTGGGAGTGCTGGACAGCAAAGGTCAGGCTCTGGGAGCCCCTGAGTCAGATGGAGGAGTGTTGTGAGAGAGGGCCTGGAGCTCTGCTGGGAGTGCTGGACAGCAAGTGTGGGGCTCTGGGAGCCCCTGGGTAGGCTGGAGGAGTGTTAGAGAGGCCCTGGAGCTCTGCAGGGAGTGCTGGACAGCAAGTGTGGGGCTCTGGGTGGCCCTGGGTCATATGGAGAAGTGTTAGAGAGGCCCTGGAGCTCTTCAGGGAGTGCTGGAGAGCAAAGGTCAGGCTCTGGGAGCCCCTAGGTCAGATGGAGGAGTGTTAGAGAGGGCCTGGAGCTCTGCAGGAAGTGCTGGACAGCAAAGGTCAGGCTCTGGGTGACCCTGGGTGGGCTGGAGGAGTGTTAGAGAGGGCCTGGAGCTCTGCTGGGAGTGCTGGACAGCAAGTGGGGGGCTCTGGGAGCCCCTGGGTGGGCTGGAGGAGTGAGATAGAGGGCCTGGAGCTCTGCTGGGAGTGCTGGACAGCAAGTGTGGGGCTCCTGGGGGCTCTGGGAGCCCCTGGGTGGGCTGGAGGAGTGTGAGAGAGGGCCTGGAGCTCTGCTGGGAGTGCTGGACAGCAAGTGTGGGGCTCCTGGGGGCTCTGTGAGCCCCTGGGTGGGCTGGAGGAGTGAGACAGAGGGCCTGGAGCTCTGCTGGGAGTGCTGGACAGCAAGTGTGGGGCTCCTGGGGGCTCTGGGAGCCCCTGGGTGGGCTGGATGAGTGTTAGAGAGGACCTGGAGCTCTGCAGGTAGTGCTGGACAGCAAGAGTGGGGCTCCTGGGGGCTCTGGGAGCCCCAGGGTGGGCTGGAGGACTGTGAGAGAGGGCCTGGAGCTCTGCTGGGAGTGCTGGACAGCAAAGGTAAGGCTCTGGGAGCCCCTGGGTGGGCTGGAGGAGTGTTAGAGAGGGCCTGGAGCTCTGCAGGTAGTGCTGGACAGCAAGTGTGGGGCTCCTGGGGGCTCTGGGAGCCCCTGGGTGGGCTGGATGAGTGTTAGAGAGGACCTGGAGCTCTGCAGGTAGTGCTGGACAGCAAGTGTGGGGCTCTGGGTGGCCCTGGGTCAGATGGAGGAGTGTTAGAGAGGGCCTGGAGCTCTGCAGGAAGTGCTGGACAGCAAAGGTCAGGCTCTGGGAGCCCCTGAGTCAGATGGAGGAGTGTTAGAGAGGGCCTGGAGCTCTGCAGGAAGTGCTGGACAGCAAATGTCAGGCTCTGGGTGACCCTGGGTGGGCTGGAGGAGTGTGAGAGAGGGCCTGGAGCTCTGCTGGGAGTGCTGGACAGCAAGTGTGGGGCTCCTGGGGGCTCTGGGAGCCCCTGGGTGGGCTGGAGGAGTGTGAGAGAGGGCCTGGAGCTCTGCTGGGAGTGCTGGACAGCAAGTGTGGGGCTCATGGGGGCTCTGGGAGCCCCTGGGTGGGCTGGAGGAGTGTGAGAGAGGGCCTGGAGCTCTGCAGGTAGTACTGGACAGCAAGTGTGGGGCTCCTGGGGGCTCTGGGAGCCCCTGGGTGGGCTGGAGGAGTGTGAGAGAGGGTCTGGAGCTATGCTGGGAGTGCTGGACAGCAAGTGTGGGGCTCCTGGGGGCTCTGGGAGCCCCTGGGTGGGATGGAGGAGTGTTAGAGAGGGCCTGGAGCTCTGCAGGTAGTGCTAGACAGCAAGTGTGGGGCTCCTGGGGGCTCTGGGAGCCCCTGGGTGGGCTGGAGGAGTGAGACAGAGGGCCTGGAGCTCTGCTGGGAGTGCTGGACAGCAAGTGTGGGGCTCCTGGGGGCTCTGGGAGCCCCTGGGTGGGCTGGAGGAGTGTGAGAGAGGGCCTGGAGCTCTGCTGGGAGTGCTGGACAGCAAGTGTGGGGCTCCTGGGGGCTCTGGGAGCCCCTGGGTGGGCTGGAGGAGTGTGAGAGAGGGCCTGGAGCTCTGCTGGGAGTGCTGGACAGCAAAGGTCAGGCTCTGGGAGCCCCTGGGTGGGCTGGAGGAGTGAGACAGAGGTCCTGGAGCTCTGCTGGGAGTGCTGGACAGCAAAGGTCAGGCTCTGGGAGCCCCTGGGTGGGCTGGATAAGTGTTAGAGAGGGCCTGGAGCTCTGCAGGTATTGCTGGACAGCAAGTGTGGGGCTCCTGGGGGCTCTGGGAACCCCTGGGTGGGCTGGAGTAGTGAGACAGAGGGCCTGGAGCTCTGCTGGGAGTGCTGGACAGCAAGTGTGGCGCTCCTGGGGGCTCTGGGAGCCCCTGGGTGGGCTGGAGGAGTGTGAGAGAGGGCCTGGAGCTCTGCTGGGAGTGCTGGACAGCAATTGTGGGCTCTGGGAGCCCCTGGGTGGGCTGGAGGAGTGAGATAGAGGGCCTGGAGCTCTGCTGGGAGTGCTGGACAGCAAGTGTGGGGCTCCTGGGGGCTCTGGGAGCCCCTGGGTGGGCTGGAGGAGTGAGATAGAGGGCCTGGAGCTCTGCAGGTATTGCTGGACAGCAAGTGTGGGGCTCCTGGGGGCTCTGGGAGCCCCTGGGTGGGCTGGAGGAGTGTTAGAGAGGGCCTTGAGCTCTGCAGGTAGTGCTGGACAGCAAGTGTGGGGCTCCTGGGGGCTCTGGGAACCCCTGGGTGGGCTGGAGGAGTGAGACAGAGGGCCTGGAGCTCTGCAGGTAGTGCTGGACAGCAAGTGTGGGGCTCCTGGGGGCTCTGGGAACCCCTGGGTGGGCTGGAGGAGTGAGACAGAGGGCCTGGAGCTCTGCTGGGAGTGCTGGACAGCAAGTGTGGGGCTCCTGGGGGCTCTGGGAGCCCCTGGGTGGGCTGGAGGAGTGTGAGAGAGGGCCTGGAGCTCTGCTGGGAGTGCTGGACAGCAAGTGTGGGGCTCATGGGGGCTCTGGGAGCCCCTGGGTGGGCTGGAGGAGTGTTAGAGAGGGCCTGGAGCTCTGCTGGGAGTGCTGGACAGCAAAGGTCCGGCTCTGGGAGCCCCTGAGTCAGATGGAGGAGTGTTGTGAGAGAGGGCCTGGAGCTCTGCTGGGAGTGCTGGACAGCAAGTGTGGGGCTCTGGGAGCCCCTGGGTGGGCTGGAGGAGTGTTAGAGAGGCCCTGGAGCTCTGCAGGGAGTGCTGGACAGCAAGTGTGGGGCTCTGGGTGGCCCTGGGTCATATGGAAAAGTGTTAGAGAGGCCCTGGAGCTCTTCAGGGAGTGCTGGAGAGCAAAGGTCAGGCTCTGGGAGCCCCTAGGTCAGATGGAGGAGTGTTAGAGAGGGCCTGGAGCTCTGCAGGAAGTGCTGGACAGCAAAGGTCAGGCTCTGGGAGCCCCTGAGTCAGATGGAGGAGTGTTAGAGAGGGCCTGGAGCTCTGCAGGAAGTGCTGGACAGCAAAGGTCAGGCTCTGGGTGACCCTGGGTGGGCTGGAGGAGTGTTAGAGAGGGCCTGGAGCTCTGCTGGGAGTGCTGGACAGCAAGTGGGGGGCTCTGGGAGCCCCTGGGTGGGCTGGAGGAGTGAGATAGAGGGCCTGGAGCTCTGCTGGGAGTGCTGGACAGCAAGTGTGGGGCTCCTGGGGGCTCTGGGAGCCCCTGGGTGGGCTGGAGGAGTGTGAGAGAGGGCCTGGAGCTCTGCTGGGAGTGCTGGACAGCAAGTGTGGGGCTCCTGGGGGCTCTGTGAGCCCCTGGGTGGGCTGGAGGAGTGTTAGAGAGGGCCTGGAGCTCTGCAGGTAGTGCTGGACAGCAAGTGTGGGGCTCCTGGGGGCTCTGGGAGCCCCTGTGTGGGCTGGAGGAGTGAGACAGAGGGCCTGGAGCTCTGCTGGGAGTGCTGGACTGCAAGTGTGGGGCTCCTGGGGGCTCTGGGAGCCCCTGGGTGGGCTGGAGGAGTGAGACAGAGGGCCTGGAGCTCTGCTGGGAGTGCTGGACAGCAAGTGTGGGGCTCCTGGGGGCTCTGGGAGCCCCTGGGTGGGCTGGAGGAGTGTGAGAGAGGGCCTGGAGCTCTGCTGGGAGTGCTGGACAGCAAGTTTGGGGCTCATGGGGGCTCTGGGAGCCCCTGGGTGGGATGGAGGAGTGTTAGAGAGGGCCTGGAGCTCTGCAGGTAGTGCTAGACAGCAAGTGTGGGGCTCCTGGGGGCTCTGGGAGCCCCTGGGTGGGCTGGAGGAGTGAGACAGAGGGCCTGGAGCTCTGCTGGGAGTGCTGGACAGCAAGTATGGGGCTCCTGGGGGCTCTGGGAGCCCCTGGGTGGGCTGGATGAGTGTTAGAGAGGGCCTGGAGCTCTGCAGGTAGTGCTGGACAGCAAGTGTGGGGCTCCTGGGGGCTCTGGGAGCCCCAGGGTGGGCTGGAGGAGTGTGAGAGAGGGCCTGGAGCTCTGCTGGGAGTACTGGACAGCAAAGGTCAGTCTCTGGGAGCCCCTGGGTGGGCTGGAGGAGTGAGACAGAGGTCCTGGAGCTCTGCTGGGAGTGCTGGACAGCAAAGGTCAGGCTCTGGGAGCCCCTGGGTGGGCTGGATAAGTGTTAGAGAGGGCCTGGAGCTCTGCAGGTATTGCTGGACATCAAGTGTGGGGCTCATGGGGGCTCTGGGAGCCCCTGGGTGGGCTGGAGGAGTGTGAGAGAGGGTCTGGAGCTATGCTGGGAGTGCTGGACAGCAAGTGTGGGGCTCCTGGGGGCTCTGGGAGCCCCTGGGTGGGATGGAGGAGTGTTAGAGAGGGCCTGGAGCTCTGCTGGGAGTGCTGGACAGCAAGTGTGGGGCTCTGGGAGCCCCTGGGTGGGCTGGAGGAGTGAGATAGAGGGCCTGGAGCTCTGCAGGTATTGCTGGACAGCAAGTGTGAGGCTCCTGGGGGCTCTGGGAGCCCCTGGGTGGGCTGGAGGAGTGAGACAGAGGGCCTGGAGCTCTGCTGGGAGTGCTGGACAGCAAGTGTGGGGCTCCTGGGGGCTCTGGGAGCCCCTGGGTGGGCTGGAGGAGTGAGACAGAGGGCCTGGAGCTCTGCTGGGAGTGCTGGACAGCAAAGGTCAGGCTCTGGGAGCCCCTGGGTGGGCTAGAGGAGTGAGATAGAGGGCCTGGAGCTCTGCTGGGAGTGCTGGACAGCAAGTGTGGGGCTCCTGGGGGCTCTGGGAGCCCCTGGGTGGGCTGGAGGAGTGAGACAGAGGGCCTGGAGCTCTGCTGGGAGTGCTGGACAGCAAGTTTGGGGCTCCTGGGGGCTCTGGGAGCCCCTGGGTGGGCTGGAGGAGTGTGAGAGAGGGCCTGGAGCTCTGCTGGGAGTGCTGGACAGCAAAGGTCAGGCTCTGGGAGCCCCTGGGTGGGCTGGAGGAGTGAGACAGAGGTCCTGGAGCTCTGCTGGGAGTGCTGGACAGCAAAGGTCAGGCTCTGGGAGCCCCTGGGTGGGCTGGATAAGTGTTAGAGAGGGCCTGGAGCTCTGCAGGTATTGCTGGACAGCAAGTGTGGGGCTCCTGGGGGCTCTGGGAACCCCTGGGTGGGCTGGAGTAGTGAGACAGAGGGCCTGGAGCTCTGCTGGGAGTGCTGGACAGCAAGTGTGGTGCTCCTGGGGGCTCTGGGAGCCCCTGGGTGGGCTGGAGGAGTGTGAGAGAGGGCCTGGAGCTCTGCTGGGAGTGCTGGACAGCAAGTTTGGGGCTCATGGGGGCTCTGGGAGCCCCTGGGTGGGATGGAGGAGTGTTAGAGAGGGCCTGGAGCTCTGCAGGTAGTGCTAGACAGCAAGTGTGGGGCTCCTGGGGGCTCTGGGAGCCCCTGGGTGGGCTGGAGGAGTGAGACAGAGGGCCTGGAGCTCTGCTGGGAGTGCTGGACAGCAAGTATGGGGCTCCTGGGGGCTCTGGGAGCCCCTGGGTGGGCTGGAGGAGTGTGAGAGAGGGCCTGGAGCTCTGCTGGGAGTGCTGGACAGCAAGTGTGGGGCTCCTGGGGGCTCTGGGAGCCCCTGGGTGGCCTGGAGGAGTGTTAGAGAGGGCCTGGAGCTCTGCTGGGAGTGCTGGACAGCAAGTGTGGGGCTCCTGGGGGCTCTGGGTGCCCCTGGGTGGGCTGGAGGAGTGTTAGAGAGGGCCTGGAGCTCTGCTGGGAGTGCTGGACAGCAAGTGTGGGGCTCTGGGAGCCCCTGGGTGGGCTGGAGGAGTGAGATAGAGGGCCTGGAGCTCTGCAGGTATTGCTGGACAGCAAGTGTGGGGCTCCTGGGGGCTCTGGGAGCCCCTGGGTGGGCTGGAGGAGTGTTAGAGAGGGCCTGGAGCTCTGCAGGTAGTGCTGGACAGCAAGTGTGGGGCTCCTGGGGGCTCTGGGAACCCCTGGGTGGGCTGGAGGAGTGAGACAGAGGGCCTGGAGCTCTGCTGGGAGTGCTGGACAGCAAGTGTGGGGCTCCTGGGGCCTCTGGGAGCCCCTGGGTGGGCTGGAGGAGTGTGAGAGAGGGCCTGGAGCTCTGCTGGGAGTGCTGGACAGCAAGTGTGGGGCTCATGGGGGCTCTGGGAGCCCCTGGGTGGGCTGGAGGAGTGTTAGAGAGGGCCTGGAGCTCTGCTGGGAGTGCTGGACAGCAAAGGTCAGGCTCTGGGAGCCCCTGAGTCAGATGGAGGAGTGTTGTGAGAGAGGGCCTGGAGCTCTGCTGGGAGTGCTGGACAGCAAGTGTGGGGCTCTGGGAGCCCCTGGGTGGGCTGGAGGAGTGTTAGAGAGGCCCTGGAGCTCTGCAGGGAGTGCTGGACAGCAAGTGTGGGGCTCTGGGTGGCCCTGGGTCATATGGAGAAGTGTTAGAGAGGCCCTGGAGCTCTGCAGGAAGTGCTGGACAGCAAAGGTCAGGCTCTGGGAGCCCCTGAGTCAGATGGAGGAGTGTTAGAGAGGGCCTGGAGCTCTGCAGGAAGTGCTGGACAGCAAAGGTCATGCTCTGGGTGACCCTGGGTGGGCTGGAGGAGTGTTAGAGAGGGCCTGGAGCTCTGCTGGGAGTGCTGGACAGCAAGTGGGGGGCTCTGGGAGCCCCTGGGTGGGCTGGAGGAGTGAGATAGAGGGCCTGGAGCTCTGCTGGGAGTGCTGGACAGCAAGTGTGGGGCTCCTGGGGGCTCTGGGTGCCCCTGGGTGGGCTGGAGGAGTGTTAGAGAGGGCCTGGAGCTCTGCTGGGAGTGCTGGACAGCAAGTGTGGGGCTCTGGGAGCCCCTGGGTGGGCTGGAGGAGTGAGATAGAGGGCCTGGAGCTCTGCAGGTATTGCTGGACAGCAAGTGTGGGGCTCCTGGGGGCTCTGGGAGCCCCTGGGTGGGCTGGAGGAGTGTTAGAGAGGGCCTGGAGCTCTGCAGGTAGTGCTGGACAGCAAGTGTGGGGCTCCTGGGGGCTCTGGGAACCCCTGGGTGGGCTGGAGGAGTGAGACAGAGGGCCTGGAGCTCTGCTGGGAGTGCTGGACAGCAAGTGTGGGGCTCCTGGGGGCTCTGGGAGCCCCTGGGTGGGCTGGAGGAGTGTGAGAGAGGGCCTGGAGCTCTGCTGGGAGTGCTGGACAGCAAGTGTGGGGCTCATGGGGGCTCTGGGAGCCCCTGGGTGGGCTGGAGGAGTGTTAGAGAGGGCCTGGAGCTCTGCTGGGAGTGCTGGACAGCAAAGGTCAGGCTCTGGGAGCCCCTGAGTCAGATGGAGGAGTGTTGTGAGAGAGGGCCTGGAGCTCTGCTGGGAGTGCTGGACAGCAAGTGTGGGGCTCTGGGAGCCCCTGGGTGGGCTGGAGGAGTGTTAGAGAGGCCCTGGAGCTCTGCAGGGAGTGCTGGACAGCAAGTGTGGGGCTCTGGGTGGCCCTGGGTCATATGGAGAAGTGTTAGAGAGGCCCTGGAGCTCTGCAGGAAGTGCTGGACAGCAAAGGTCAGGCTCTGGGAGCCCCTGAGTCAGATGGAGGAGTGTTAGAGAGGGCCTGGAGCTCTGCAGGAAGTGCTGGACAGCAAAGGTCAGGCTCTGGGTGACCCTGGGTGGGCTGGAGGAGTGTTAGAGAGGGCCTGGAGCTCTGCTGGGAGTGCTGGACAGCAAGTGGGGGGCTCTGGGAGCCCCTGGGTGGGCTGGAGGAGTGAGATAGAGGGCCT
>NW_026870367.1:0-30000 GCF_963584025.1 Labrus mixtus
AATGATGAAGAGGAGATAAACTACATTTATTTATAATGATGAAGAGGAGATAAACTACATTTATTTATAATGATGAAGAGGAGATAAACTACATTTATTTATAATGATGAAGAGGAGATAAACTACATTTATTTATAATGATGAAGAGGAGATAAACTACATTTATTTATAATGATGAAGAGGAGATAAACTACATTTATTTATAATGATGAAGAGGAGATAAACTACATTTATTTATAATGATGAAGAGGAGATAAACTACATTTATTTATAATGATGAAGAGGAGATAAACTACATTTATTTATAATGATGAAGAGGAGATAAACTACATTTATTTATAATGATGAAGAGGAGATAAACTACATTTATTTATAATGATGAAGAGGAGATAAACTACATTTATTTATAATGATGAAGAGGAGATAAACTACATTTATTTATAATGATGAAGAGGAGATAAACTACATTTATTTATAATGATGAAGAGGAGATAAACTACATTTATTTATAATGATGAAAGAGGAGATAAACTACATTTATTTATAATGATGAAGAGGAGATAAACTACATTTATTTATAATGATGAAGAGGAGATAAACTACATTTATTTATAATGATGAAGAGGAGATAAACTACATTTATTTATAATGATGAAGAGGAGATAAACTACATTTATTTATAATGATGAAGAGGAGATAAACTACATTTATTTATAATGATGAAGAGGAGATAAACTACATTTATTTATAATGATGAAGAGGAGATAAACTACATTTATTTATAATGATGAAGAGGAGATAAACTACATTTATTTATAATGTGATGAAGAGGAGATAAACTACATTTATTTATAATGATGAAGAGGAGATAAACTACATTTATTTATAATGATGAAGAGGAGATAAACTACATTTATTTATAATGATGAAGAGGAGATAAACTACATTTATTTATAATGATGAAGAGGAGATAAACTACATTTATTTATAATGATGAAGAGGAGATAAACTACATTTATTTATAATGATGAAGAGGAGATAAACTACATTTATTTATAATGATGAAGAGGAGATAAACTACATTTATTTATAATGATGAAGAGGAGATAAACTACATTTATTTATAATGATGAAGAGGAGATAAACTACATTTATTTATAATGAAGAGGAGATAAACTACATTTATTTATAATGATGAAGAGGAGATAAACTACATTTATTTATAATGATGAAGAGGAGATAAACTACATTTATTTATAATGATGAAGAGGAGATAAACTACATTTATTTATAATGATGAAGAGGAGATAAACTACATTTATTTATAATGATGAAGAGGAGATAAACTACATTTATTTATAATGATGAAGAGGAGATAAACTACATTTATTTATAATGATGAAGAGGAGATAAACTACATTTATTTATAATGATGAAGAGGAGATAAACTACATTTATTTATAATGATGAAGAGGAGATAAACTACATTTATTTATAATGATGAAGAGGAGATAAACTACATTTATTTATAATGATGAAGAGGAGATAAACTACATTTATTTATAATGATGAAGAGGAGATAAACTACATTTATTTATAATGATGAAGAGGAGATAAACTACATTTATTTATAATGATGAAGAGGAGATAAACTACATTTATTTATAATGATGAAGAGGAGATAAACTACATTTATTTATAATGATGAAGAGGAGATAAACTACATTTATTTATAATGATGAAGAGGAGATAAACTACATTTATTTATAATGATGAAGAGGAGATAAACTACATTTATTTATAAAGAATAAGAGGAGATAAACTACATTTATTTATAATGATGAAGAGGAGATAAACTACATTTATTTATAATGATGAAGAGGAGATAAACTACATTTATTTATAATGATGAAGAGGAGATAAACTACATTTATTTATAATGATGAAGAGGAGATAAACTACATTTATTTATAATGATGAAGAGGAGATAAACTACATTTATTTATAATGATGAAGAGGAGATAAACTACATTTATTTATAATGATGAAGAGGAGATAAACTACATTTATTTATAATGATGAAGAGGAGATAAACTACATTTATTTATAATGATGAAGAGGAGATAAACTACATTTATTTATAATGATGAAGAGGAGATAAACTACATTTATTTATAATGATGAAGAGGAGATAAACTACATTTATTTATAATGATGAAGAGGAGATAAACTACATTTATTTATAATGATGAAGAGGAGATAAACTACATTTATTTATAATGATGAAGAGGAGATAAACTACATTTATTTATAATGATGAAGAGGAGATAAACTACATTTATTTATAATGATGAAGAGGAGATAAACTACATTTATTTATAATGTGATGAAGAGGAGATAAACTACATTTATTTATAATGATGAAGAGGAGATAAACTACATTTATTTATAATGATGAAGAGGAGATAAACTACATTTATTTATAATGATGAAGAGGAGATAAACTACATTTATTTATAATGTGATGAAGAGGAGATAAACTACATTTATTTATAATGTGATGAAGAGGAGATAAACTACATTTATTTATAATGTGATGAAGAGGAGATAAACTACATTTATTTATAATGATGAAGAGGAGATAAACTACATTTATTTATCATGATGAAGAGGAGATAAACTACATTTATTTATAATGTGATGAAGAGGAGATAAACTACATTTATTTATAATGATGAAGAGGAGATAAACTACATTTATTTATCATGATGAAGAGGAGATAAACTACATTTATTTATAATGTGATGAAGAGGAGATAAACTACATTTATTTATAATGATGAAGAGGAGATAAACTACATTTATTTATAATGATGAAGAGGAGATAAACTACATTTATTTATCAGTGATGAAGAGGAGATAAACTACATTTATTTATAATGATGAAGAGGAGATAAACTACATTTATTTATAATGATGAAGAGGAGATAAACTACATTTATTTATCATGATGAAGAGGAGATAAACTACATTTATTTATAATGATGAAGAGGAGATAAACTACATTTATTTATCATGATGAAGAGGAGATAAACTACATTTATTTATAATGATGAAGAGGAGATAAACTACATTTATTTATAATGATGAAGAGGAGATAAACTACATTTATTTATAATGATGAAGAGGAGATAAACTACATTTATTTATAATGATGAAGAGGAGATAAACTACATTTATTTATAATGATGAAGAGGAGATAAACTACATTTATTTATAATGATGAAGAGGAGATAAACTACATTTATTTATCATGATGAAGAGGAGATAAACTACATTTATTTATAATGATGAAGAGGAGATAAACTACATTTATTTATAATGTGATGAAGAGGAGATAAACTACATTTATTTATAATGATGAAGAGGAGATAAACTACATTTATTTATAATGATGAAGAGGAGATAAACTACATTTATTTATAATGATGAAGAGGAGATAAACTACATTTATTTATAATGATGAAGAGGAGATAAACTACATTTATTTATAATGTGATGAAGAGGAGATAAACTACATTTATTTATAATGATGAAGAGGAGATAAACTACATTTATTTATAATGATGAAGAGGAGATAAACTACATTTATTTATAATGAAGAAGAGGAGATAAACTACATTTATTTATAATGAAGAAGAGGAGATAAACTACATTTATTTATAATGATGAAGAGGAGATAAACTACATTTATTTATCATGATGAAGAGGAGATAAACTACATTTATTTATAATGATGAAGAGGAGATAAACTACATTTATTTATAATGATGAAGAGGAGATAAACTACATTTATTTATAATGATGAAGAGGAGATAAACTACATTTATTTATAATGATGAAGAGGAGATAAACTACATTTATTTATAATGGATGAAGAGGAGATAAACTACATTTATTTATAATGTGATGAAGAGGAGATAAACTACATTTATTTATAATGTGATGAAGAGGAGATAAACTACATTTATTTATAATGTGATGAAGAGGAGATAAACTACATTTATTTATAATGATGAAGAGGAGATAAACTACATTTATTTATAGTGATGAAGAGGAGATAAACTACATTTATTTATAATGTGATGAAGAGGAGATAAACTACATTTATTTATCATGATGAAGAGGAGATAAACTACATTTATTTATAATGATGAAGAGGAGATAAACTACATTTATTTATAATGATGAAGAAGAGATAAACTACATTTATTTATCATGATGAAGAGGAGATAAACTACATTTATTTATAATGTGATGAAGAGGAGATAAACTACATTTATTTATAATGATGAAGAGGAGATAAACTACATTTATTTATAATGTGATGAAGAGGAGATAAACTACATTTATTTATAATGTGATGAAGAGGAGATAAACTACATTTATTTATAATGTGATGAAGAGGAGATAAACTACATTTATTTATAATGTGATGAAGAGGAGATAAACTACATTTATTTATAATGATGAAGAGGAGATAAACTACATTTATTTATAATGTGATGAAGAGGAGATAAACTACATTTATTTATAATGATGAAGAGGAGATAAACTACATTTATTTATAATGATGAAGAGGAGATAAACTACATTTATTTATAATGATGAAGAGGAGATAAACTACATTTATTTATCATGATGAAGAGGAGATAAACTACATTTATTTATAATGATGAAGAGGAGATAAACTACATTTATTTATCATGATGAAGAGGAGATAAACTACATTTATTTATCATGATGAAGAGGAGATAAACTACATTTATTTATAATGATGAAGAGGAGATAAACTACATTTATTTATAATGATGAAGAGGAGATAAACTACATTTATTTATAATGATGAAGAGGAGATAAACTACATTTATTTATAATGATGAAGAGGAGATAAACTACATTTATTTATAATGATGAAGAGGAGATAAACTACATTTATTTATCATGATGAAGAGGAGATAAACTACATTTATTTATAATGATGAAGAGGAGATAAACTACATTTATTTATAATGATGAAGAGGAGATAAACTACATTTATTTATCATGATGAAGAGGAGATAAACTACATTTATTTATAATGATGAAGAGGAGATAAACTACATTTATTTATAATGATGAAGAGGAGATAAACTACATTTATTTATAATGATGAAGAGGAGATAAACTACATTTATTTATAATGTGATGAAGAGGAGATAAACTACATTTATTTATAATGATGAAGAGGAGATAAACTACATTTATTTATAATGATGAAGAGGAGATAAACTACATTTATTTATAATGATGAAGAGGAGATAAACTACATTTATTTATAATGTGATGAAGAGGAGATAAACTACATTTATTTATAATGATGAAGAGGAGATAAACTACATTTATTTATAATGTGATGAAGAGGAGATAAACTACATTTATTTATAATGATGAAGAGGAGATAAACTACATTTATTTATAATGTGATGAAGAGGAGATAAACTACATTTATTTATAATGATGAAGAGGAGATAAACTACATTTATTTATAATGTGATGAAGAGGAGATAAACTACATTTATTTATAATGAAGAAGAGGAGATAAACTATATTTATTTATAATGATGAAGAGGAGATAAACTACATTTATTTATAATGATGAAGAGGAGATAAACTACATTTATTTATAATGATGAAGAGGAGATAAACTACATTTATTTATAATGATGAAGAGGAGATAAACTACATTTATTTATCATGATGAAGAGGAGATAAACTACATTTATTTATAATGATGAAGAGGAGATAAACTACATTTATTTATCATGATGAAGAGGAGATAAACTACATTTATTTATAATGTAGAAGAGGAGATAAACTACATTTATTTATAATGATGAAGAGGAGATAAACTACATTTATTTATAATGATGAAGAGGAGATAAACTACATTTATTTATAGTGATGAAGAGGAGATAAACTACATTTATTTATCATGATGAAGAGGAGATAAACTACATTTATTTATAATGATGAAGAGGAGATAAACTACATTTATTTATAATGATGAAGAGGAGATAAACTACATTTATTTATAATGATGAAGAGGAGATAAACTACATTTATTTATAATGATGAAGAGGAGATAAACTACATTTATTTATAATGATGAAGAGGAGATAAACTACATTTATTTATAATGTGATGAAGAGGAGATAAACTACATTTATTTATAATGATGAAGAGGAGATAAACTACATTTATTTATAATGAAGAAGAGGAGATAAACTACATTTATTTATAATGAAGAAGAGGAGATAAACTACATTTATTTATAATGATGAAGAGGAGATAAACTACATTTATTCATCATGATGAAGAGGAGATAAACTACATTTATTTATCATGATGAAGAGGAGATAAACTACATTTATTTATAATGTGATGAAGAGGAGATAAACTACATTTATTTATAATGTGATGAAGAGGAGATAAACTACATTTATTTATAATGTGATGAAGAGGAGATAAACTACATTTATTTATAATGATGAAGAGGAGATAAACTACATTTATTTATCATGATGAAGAGGAGATAAACTACATTTATTTATAATGATGAAGAGGAGATAAACTACATTTATTTATAATGATGAAGAGGAGATAAACTACATTTATTTATAATGATGAAGAGGAGATAAACTACATTTATTTATAATGATGAAGAGGAGATAAACTACATTTATTTATAATGTGATGAAGAGGAGATAAACTACATTTATTTATAATGATGAAGAGGAGATAAACTACATTTATTTATAATGATGAAGAGGAGATAAACTACATTTATTTATCATGATGAAGAGGAGATAAACTACATTTATTTATAATGATGAAGAGGAGATAAACTACATTTATTTATAATGATGAAGAGGAGATAAACTACATTTATTTATAATGATGAAGAGGAGATAAACTACATTTATTTATAATGATGAAGAGGAGATAAACTACATTTATTTATAATGAAGAAGAGGAGATAAACTACATTTATTTATAATGAAGAAGAGGAGATAAACTACATTTATTTATAATGATGAAGAGGAGATAAACTACATTTATTTATAATGATGAAGAGGAGATAAACTACATTTATTTATAATGATGAAGAGGAGATAAACTACATTAATTTATAATGATGAAGAGGAGATAAACTACATTTATTTATAATGATGAAGAGGAGATAAACTACATTTATTTATAATGATGAAGAGGAGATAAACTACATTTATTTATAATGATGAAGAGGAGATAAACTACATTTATTTATAGTGATGAAGAGGAGATAAACTACATTTATTTATCATGATGAAGAGGAGATAAACTACATTTATTTATAATGATGAAGAGGAGATAAACTACATTTATTTATAATGATGAAGAGGAGATAAACTACATTTATTTATCATGATGAAGAGGAGATAAACTACATTTATTTATCATGATGAAGAAGAGATAAACTACATTTATTTATAATGATGAAGAGGAGATAAACTACATTTATTTATCATGATGAAGAGGAGATAAACTACATTTATTTATAATGATGAAGAGGAGATAAACTACATTTATTTATAGTGATGAAGAGGAGATAAACTACATTTATTTATAATGATGAAGAGGAGATAAACTACATTTATTTATCATGTGATGAAGAGGAGATAAACTACATTTATTTATAATGATGAAGAGGAGATAAACTACATTTATTTATAATGTGATGAAGAGATAAACTACATTTATTTATAATGATGAAGAGGAGATAAACTACATTTATTTATAGTGATGAAGAGGAGATAAACTACATTTATTTATAATGATGAAGAGGAGATAAACTACATTTATTTATCATGATGAAGAGGAGATAAACTACATTTATTTATAATGATGAAGAGGAGATAAACTACATTTATTTATAATGATGAAGAGGAGATAAACTACATTTATTTATAGTGATGAAGAGGAGATAAACTACATTTATTTATAATGATGAAGAGGAGATAAACTACATTTATTTATAATGATGAAGAGGAGATAAACTACATTTATTTATCATGATGAAGAGGAGATAAACTACATTTATTTATAATGATGAAGAGGAGATAAACTACATTTATTTATAATGATGAAGAGGAGATAAACTACATTTATTTATAATGATGAAGAGGAGATAAACTACATTTATTTATAATGTGATGAAGAGGAGATAAACTACATTTATTTATAATGATGAAGAGGAGATAAACTACATTTATTTATAATGTGATGAAGAGGAGATAAACTACATTTATTTATAATGATGAAGAGGAGATAAACTACATTTATTTATAATGTGATGAAGAGGAGATAAACTACATTTATTTATCATGTGATGAAGAGGAGATAAACTACATTTATTTATAATGATGAAGAGGAGATAAACTACATTTATTTATAATGTGATGAAGAGGAGATAAACTACATTTATTTATAATGAAGAGGAGATAAACTACATTTATTTATCATGATGAAGAGGAGATAAACTACATTTATTTATAATGATGAAGAGGAGATAAACTACATTTATTTATAATGATGAAGAAGAGATAAACTACATTTATTTATCATGTGATGAAGAGGAGATAAACTACATTTATTTATAATGTGATGAAGAGGAGATAAACTACATTTATTTATAATGTGATGAAGAGGAGATAAACTACATTTATTTATCATGATGAAGAGGAGATAAACTACATTTATTTATAATGTGATGAAGAGGAGATAAACTACATTTATTTATAATGAAGAAGAGGAGATAAACTACATTTATTTATAGTGATGAAGAGGAGATAAACTACATTTATTCATCATGATGAAGAGGAGATAAACTACATTTATTTATCATGATGAAGAGGAGATAAACTACATTTATTTATAGTGATGAAGAGGAGATAAACTACATTTATTTATAGTGATGAAGAGGAGATAAACTACATTTATTTATAATGATGAAGAGGAGATAAACTACATTTATTTATCATGATGAAGAGGAGATAAACTACATTTATTTATAATGATGAAGAGGAGATAAACTACATTTATTTATCATGATGAAGAGGAGATAAACTACATTTATTTATAATGATGAAGAGGAGATAAACTACATTTATTTATCATGATGAAGAGGAGATAAACTACATTTATTTATAATGATGAAGAGGAGATAAACTACATTTATTTATCATGATGAAGAGGAGATAAACTACATTTATTTATAATGATGAAGAAGAGATAAACTACATTTATTTATCATGTGATGAAGAGGAGATAAACTACATTTATTTATAATGATGAAGAGGAGATAAACTACATTTATTTATAATGATGAAGAGGAGATAAACTACATTTATTTATAGTGATGAAGAGGAGATAAACTACATTTATTTATAATGATGAAGAGGAGATAAACTACATTTATTTATAATGTGATGAAGAGGAGATAAACTACATTTATTTATAATGTGATGAAGAGGAGATAAACTACATTTATTTATAATGTGATGAAGAGGAGATAAACTACATTTATTTATCATGATGAAGAGGAGATAAACTACATTTATTTATAGTGATGAAGAGGAGATAAACTACATTTATTTATAATGATGAAGAGGAGATAAACTACATTTATTTATAATGATGAAGAGGAGATAAACTACATTTATTTATCATGATGAAGAGGAGATAAACTACATTTATTTATAGTGATGAAGAGGAGATAAACTACATTTATTTATAATGATGAAGAGGAGATAAACTACATTTATTTATAATGATGAAGAGGAGATAAACTACATTTATTTATAATGATGAAGAGGAGATAAACTACATTTATTTATAATGAAGAAGAGGAGATAAACTACATTTATTTATAATGAAGAAGAGGAGATAAACTACATTTATTTATAATGATGAAGAGGAGATAAACTACATTTATTTATAATGATGAAGAGGAGATAAACTACATTTATTCATCATGATGAAGAGGAGATAAACTACATTTATTTATAATGTGATGAAGAGGAGATAAACTACATTTATTCATCATGATGAAGAGGAGATAAACTACATTTATTTATCATGATGAAGAGGAGATAAACTACATTTATTTATAATGTGATGAAGAGGAGATAAACTACATTTATTTATAATGTGATGAAGAGGAGATAAACTACATTTATTTATAATGTGATGAAGAGGAGATAAACTACATTTATTTATAATGATGAAGAGGAGATAAACTACATTTATTTATCATGATGAAGAGGAGATAAACTACATTTATTTATAATGATGAAGAGGAGATAAACTACATTTATTTATAATGATGAAGAGGAGATAAACTACATTTATTTATAATGATGAAGAGGAGATAAACTACATTTATTTATAATGTGATGAAGAGGAGATAAACTACATTTATTTATAATGATGAAGAGGAGATAAACTACATTTATTTATAATGATGAAGAGGAGATAAACTACATTTATTTATCATGATGAAGAGGAGATAAACTACATTTATTTATAATGATGAAGAGGAGATAAACTACATTTATTTATAATGATGAAGAGGAGATAAACTACATTTATTTATAATGATGAAGAGGAGATAAACTACATTTATTTATAATGATGAAGAGGAGATAAACTACATTTATTTATAATGAAGAAGAGGAGATAAACTACATTTATTTATAATGATGAAGAGGAGATAAACTACATTTATTTATAATGATGAAGAGGAGATAAACTACATTTATTTATAATGATGAAGAGGAGATAAACTACATTTATTTATAATGATGAAGAGGAGATAAACTACATTTATTTATAATGATGAAGAGGAGATAAACTACATTTATTTATAGTGATGAAGAGGAGATAAACTACATTTATTTATCATGATGAAGAGGAGATAAACTACATTTATTTATAATGATGAAGAGGAGATAAACTACATTTATTTATAATGATGAAGAGGAGATAAACTACATTTATTTATAATGATGAAGAGGAGATAAACTACATTTATTTATAATGATGAAGAGGAGATAAACTACATTTATTTATAATGATGAAGAGGAGATAAACTACATTTATTTATAATGATGAAGAGGAGATAAACTACATTTATTTATAATGAAGAAGAGGAGATAAACTACATTTATTTATAATGATGAAGAGGAGATAAACTACATTTATTTATAATGATGAAGAGGAGATAAACTACATTTATTTATAATGATGAAGAGGAGATAAACTACATTTATTTATAATGATGAAGAGGAGATAAACTACATTTATTTATAATGTGATGAAGAGGAGATAAACTACATTTATTTATAATGATGAAGAGGAGATAAACTACATTTATTTATCATGATGAAGAGGAGATAAACTACATTTATTTATCATGATGAAGAAGAGATAAACTACATTTATTTATAATGATGAAGAGGAGATAAACTACATTTATTTATCATGATGAAGAGGAGATAAACTACATTTATTTATAATGATGAAGAGGAGATAAACTACATTTATTTATAGTGATGAAGAGGAGATAAACTACATTTATTTATAATGATGAAGAGGAGATAAACTACATTTATTTATCATGTGATGAAGAGGAGATAAACTACATTTATTTATAATGATGAAGAGGAGATAAACTACATTTATTTATAATGTGATGAAGAGATAAACTACATTTATTTATAATGATGAAGAGGAGATAAACTACATTTATTTATAGTGATGAAGAGGAGATAAACTACATTTATTTATAATGATGAAGAGGAGATAAACTACATTTATTTATCATGATGAAGAGGAGATAAACTACATTTATTTATAATGATGAAGAGGAGATAAACTACATTTATTTATAATGATGAAGAGGAGATAAACTACATTTATTTATAGTGATGAAGAGGAGATAAACTACATTTATTTATAATGATGAAGAGGAGATAAACTACATTTATTTATAATGATGAAGAGGAGATAAACTACATTTATTTATCATGATGAAGAGGAGATAAACTACATTTATTTATAATGATGAAGAGGAGATAAACTACATTTATTTATAATGTGATGAAGAGGAGATAAACTACATTTATTTATAATGATGAAGAGGAGATAAACTACATTTATTTATAATGTGATGAAGAGGAGATAAACTACATTTATTTATCATGTGATGAAGAGGAGATAAACTACATTTATTTATAATGATGAAGAGGAGATAAACTACATTTATTTATAATGATGAAGAGGAGATAAACTACATTTATTTATAATGAAGAGGAGATAAACTACATTTATTTATCATGATGAAGAGGAGATAAACTACATTTATTTATAATGATGAAGAGGAGATAAACTACATTTATTTATAATGATGAAGAAGAGATAAACTACATTTATTTATCATGTGATGAAGAGGAGATAAACTACATTTATTTATAATGTGATGAAGAGGAGATAAACTACATTTATTTATAATGTGATGAAGAGGAGATAAACTACATTTATTTATCATGATGAAGAGGAGATAAACTACATTTATTTATAATGTGATGAAGAGGAGATAAACTACATTTATTTATAATGAAGAATAGGAGATAAACTACATTTATTCATCATGATGAAGAGGAGATAAACTACATTTATTTATCATGATGAAGAGGAGATAAACTACATTTATTTATAGTGATGAAGAGGAGATAAACTACATTTATTTATAGTGATGAAGAGGAGATAAACTACATTTATTTATAATGATGAAGAGGAGATAAACTACATTTATTTATCATGATGAAGAGGAGATAAACTACATTTATTTATAATGATGAAGAGGAGATAAACTACATTTATTTATCATGATGAAGAGGAGATAAACTACATTTATTTATAATGATGAAGAGGAGATAAACTACATTTATTTATCATGATGAAGAGGAGATAAACTACATTTATTTATAATGATGAAGAGGAGATAAACTACATTTATTTATCATGATGAAGAGGAGATAAACTACATTTATTTATAATGATGAAGAAGAGATAAACTACATTTATTTATCATGTGATGAAGAGGAGATAAACTACATTTATTTATAGTGATGAAGAGGAGATAAACTACATTTATTTATAATGATGAAGAGGAGATAAACTACATTTATTTATAATGTGATGAAGAGGAGATAAACTACATTTATTTATAATGTGATGAAGAGGAGATAAACTACATTTATTTATAATGTGATGAAGAGGAGATAAACTACATTTATTTATCATGATGAAGAGGAGATAAACTACATTTATTTATAGTGATGAAGAGGAGATAAACTACATTTATTTATAATGATGAAGAGGAGATAAACTACATTTATTTATCATGATGAAGAGGAGATAAACTACATTTATTTATCATGATGAAGAGGAGATAAACTACATTTATTTATAGTGATGAAGAGGAGATAAACTACATTTATTTATAATGATGAAGAGGAGATAAACTACATTTATTTATAGTGATGAAGAGGAGATAAACTACATTTATTTATAATGATGAAGAGGAGATAAACTACATTTATTTATAATGATGAAGAGGAGATAAACTACATTTATTTATAGTGATGAAGAGGAGATAAACTACATTTATTTATAATGATGAAGAGGAGATAAACTACATTTATTTATCATGATGAAGAGGAGATAAACTACATTTATTTATAATGTGATGAAGAGGAGATAAACTACATTTATTTATAATGATGAAGAGGAGATAAACTACATTTATTTATCATGATGAAGAGGAGATAAACTACATTTATTTATAATGTGATGAAGAGGAGATAAACTACATTTATTTATAATGTGATGAAGAGGAGATAAACTACATTTATTTATAGTGATGAAGAGGAGATAAACTACATTTATTTATAATGATGAAGAGGAGATAAACTACATTTATTTATAATGATGAAGAGGAGATAAACTACATTTATTTATAGTGATGAAGAGGAGATAAACTACATTTATTTATAATGATGAAGAGGAGATAAACTACATTTATTTATAATGATGAAGAGGAGATAAACTACATTTATTTATAATGATGAAGAGGAGATAAACTACATTTATTTATAATGATGAAGAGGAGATAAACTACATTTATTTATAATGATGAAGAGGAGATAAACTACATTTATTTATCATGATGAAGAGGAGATAAACTACATTTATTTATAATGATGAAGAGGAGATAAACTACATTTATTTATAATGATGAAGAGGAGATAAACTACATTTATTTATAATGATGAAGAGGAGATAAACTACATTTATTTATAATGATGAAGAGGAGATAAACTACATTTATTTATAATGATGAGGAGATAAACTACATTTATTTATAGTGATGAAGAGGAGATAAACTACATTTATTTATCATGATGAAGAGGAGATAAACTACATTTATTTATAATGTGATGAAGAGGAGATAAACTACATTTATTTATCATGATGAAGAGGAGATAAACTACATTTATTTATAATGAAGAAGAGGAGATAAACTACATTTATTTATAATGATGAAGAGGAGATAAACTACATTTATTTATCATGATGAAGAGGAGATAAACTACATTTATTTATAATGATGAAGAGGAGATAAACTACATTTATTTATAATGATGAAGAGGAGATAAACTACATTTATTTATAATGATGAAGAGGAGATAAACTACATTTATTTATAATGATGAGGAGATAAACTACATTTATTTATAATGTGATGAAGAGGAGATAAACTACATTTATTTATCATGATGAAGAGGAGATAAACTACATTTATTTATAGTGATGAAGAGGAGATAAACTACATTTATTTATAATGAAGAAGAGGAGATAAACTACATTTATTTATAATGATGAAGAGGAGATAAACTACATTTATTTATAATGATGAAGAGGAGATAAACTACATTTATTTATAATGATGAAGAGGAGATAAACTACATTTATTTATAATGTGATGAAGAGGAGATAAACTACATTTATTTATAATGATGAAGAGGAGATAAACTACATTTATTTATAATGATGAAGAGGAGATAAACTACATTTATTTATAATGAAGAAGAGGAGATAAACTACATTTATTTATCATGATGAAGAGGAGATAAACTACATTTATTTATAATGATGAAGAGGAGATAAACTACATTTATTTATAATGTGATGAAGAGGAGATAAACTACATTTATTTATAATGTGATGAAGAGGAGATAAACTACATTTATTTATCATGATGAAGAGGAGATAAACTACATTTATTTATCATGATGAAGAGGAGATAAACTACATTTATTTATAATGATGAAGAGGAGATAAACTACATTTATTTATCATGATGAAGAGGAGATAAACTACATTTATTTATCATGATGAAGAGGAGATAAACTACATTTATTTATAATGTGATGAAGAGGAGATAAACTACATTTATTTATCATGATGAAGAGGAGATAAACTACATTTATTTATAATGATGAAGAGGAGATAAACTACATTTATTTATAATGTGATGAAGAGGAGATAAACTACATTTATTTATAATGATGAAGAGGAGATAAACTACATTTATTTATAATGATGAAGAGGAGATAAACTACATTTATTTATAATGTGATGAAGAGGAGATAAACTACATTTATTTATAATGATGAAGAGGAGATAAACTACATTTATTTATAATGTGATGAAGAGGAGATAAACTACATTTATTTATAATGATGAAGAGGAGATAAACTACATTTATTTATAATGATGAAGAGGAGATAAACTACATTTATTTATAATGTGATGAAGAGGAGATAAACTACATTTATTTATAATGATGAAGAGGAGATAAACTACATTTATTTATAATGATGAAGAGGAGATAAACTACATTTATTTATAATGATGAAGAGGAGATAAACTACATTTATTTATAATGATGAAGAGGAGATAAACTACATTTATTTATAGTGATGAAGAGGAGATAAACTACATTTATTTATCATGATGAAGAGGAGATAAACTACATTTATTTATCATGATGAAGAGGAGATAAACTACATTTATTTATAATGAAGAAGAGGAGATAAACTACATTTATTTATAATGATGAAGAGGAGATAAACTACATTTATTTATCATGATGAAGAGGAGATAAACTACATTTATTTATAATGTGATGAAGAGGAGATAAACTACATTTATTTATAATGTGATGAAGAGGAGATAAACTACATTTATTTATAATGATGAAGAAGAGATAAACTACATTTATTTATAATGTGATGAAGAGGAGATAAACTACATTTATTTATCATGATGAAGAAGAGATAAACTACATTTATTTATAATGTGATGAAGAGGAGATAAACTACATTTATTTATAATGTGATGAAGAGGAGATAAACTACATTTATTTATAATGATGAAGAGGAGATAAACTACATTTATTTATAATGATGAAGAGGAGATAAACTACATTTATTTATAACGATGAAGAGGAGATAAACTACATTTATTTATCATGATGAAGAGGAGATAAACTACATTTATTTATAATGATGAAGAGGAGATAAACTACATTTATTTATAGTGAAGAAGAGGAGATAAACTACATTTATTTATAGTGAAGAAGAGGAGATAAACTACATTTATTTATAATGATGAAGAGGAGATAAACTACATTTATTTATAATGATGAAGAGGAGATAAACTACATTTATTTATCATGATGAAGAGGAGATAAACTACATTTATTTATAATGAAGAAGAGGAGATAAACTACATTTATTTATAATGAAGAAGAGGAGATAAACTACATTTATTTATAATGATGAAGAGGAGATAAACTACATTTATTTATAATGAAGAAGAGGAGATAAACTACATTTATTTATAATGATGAAGAGGAGATAAACTACATTTATTTATAATGATGAAGAGGAGATAAACTACATTTATTTATAATGATGAAGAGGAGATAAACTACATTTATTTATAGTGATGAAGAGGAGATAAACTACATTTATTTATAATGTGATGAAGAGGAGATAAACTACATTTATTTATAATGTGATGAAGAGGAGATAAACTACATTTATTTATAATGATGAAGAGGAGATAAACTACATTTATTTATAGTGATGAAGAGGAGATAAACTACATTTATTTATAATGATGAAGAGGAGATAAACTACATTTATTTATCATGATGAAGAGGAGATAAACTACATTTATTTATAGTGATGAAGAGGAGATAAACTACATTTATTTATCATGATGAAGAGGAGATAAACTACATTTATTTATCATGATGAAGAGGAGATAAACTACATTTATTTATAATGATGAAGAGGAGATAAACTACATTTATTTATAATGATGAAGAGGAGATAAACTACATTTATTTATAATGTGATGAAGAGGAGATAAACTACATTTATTTATAATGAAGAGGAGATAAACTACATTTATTTATAATGTGATGAAGAGGAGATAAACTACATTTATTTATAATGATGAAGAGGAGATAAACTACATTTATTTATAGTGATGAAGAGGAGATAAACTACATTTATTTATAATGTGATGAAGAGGAGATAAACTACATTTATTTATAATGATGAAGAGGAGATAAACTACATTTATTTATCATGATGAAGAGGAGATAAACTACATTTATTTATCATGATGAAGAGGAGATAAACTACATTTATTTATAATGATGAAGAGGAGATAAACTACATTTATTTATAATGATGAAGAGGAGATAAACTACATTTATTTATAATGTGATGAAGAGGAGATAAACTACATTTATTTATAGTGATGAAGAGGAGATAAACTACATTTATTTATAATGATGAAGAGGAGATAAACTACATTTATTTATAATGTGATGAAGAGGAGATAAACTACATTTATTTATAATGTGATGAAGAGGAGATAAACTACATTTATTTATAATGATGAAGAGGAGATAAACTACATTTATTTATAGTGATGAAGAGGAGATAAACTACATTTATTTATAATGAAGAAGAGGAGATAAACTACATTTATTTATAATGAAGAAGAGGAGATAAACTACATTTATTTATAATGTGATGAAGAGGAGATAAACTACATTTATTTATAATGTGATGAAGAGGAGATAAACTACATTTATTTATAATGATGAAGAGGAGATAAACTACATTTATTTATAGTGATGAAGAGGAGATAAACTACATTTATTTATAATGTGATGAAGAGGAGATAAACTACATTTATTTATAATGATGAAGAGGAGATAAACTACATTTATTTATCATGATGAAGAGGAGATAAACTACATTTATTTATCATGATGAAGAGGAGATAAACTACATTTATTTATAATGATGAAGAGGAGATAAACTACATTTATTTATAATGATGAAGAGGAGATAAACTACATTTATTTATAATGTGATGAAGAGGAGATAAACTACATTTATTTATAATGTGATGAAGAGGAGATAAACTACATTTATTTATCATGAAGAAGAGGAGATAAACTACATTTATTTATAATGATGAAGAGGAGATAAACTACATTTATTTATAATGATGAAGAGGAGATAAACTACATTTATTTATAATGATGAAGAGGAGATAAACTACATTTATTTATAATGATGAAGAGGAGATAAACTACATTTATTTATAATGATGAAGAGGAGATAAACTACATTTATTTATCATGATGAAGAGGAGATAAACTACATTTATTTATAATGATGAAGAGGAGATAAACTACATTTATTTATCATGATGAAGAGGAGATAAACTACATTTATTTATAATGAAGAAGAGGAGATAAACTACATTTATTTATAATGATGAAGAGGAGATAAACTACATTTATTTATAATGAAGAAGAGGAGATAAACTACATTTATTTATAATGAAGAAGAGGAGATAAACTACATTTATTTATAGTGATGAAGAGGAGATAAACTACATTTATTTATCATGATGAAGAGGAGATAAACTACATTTATTTATAATGATGAAGAGGAGATAAACTACATTTATTTATCATGATGAAGAGGAGATAAACTACATTTATTTATAATGATGAAGAGGAGATAAACTACATTTATTTATAATGAAGAAGAGGAGATAAACTACATTTATTTATAATGATGAAGAGGAGATAAACTACATTTATTTATAATGAAGAAGAAGAGATAAACTACATTTATTTATAATGATGAAGAGGAGATAAACTACATTTATTTATAATGATGAAGAGGAGATAAACTACATTTATTTATAATGTGATGAAGAGGAGATAAACTACATTTATTTATAATGATGAAGAGGAGATAAACTACATTTATTTATAATGATGAAGAGGAGATAAACTACATTTATTTATCATGATGAAGAGGAGATAAACTACATTTATTTATAATGAAGAAGAGGAGATAAACTACATTTATTTATAATGATGAAGAGGAGATAAACTACATTTATTTATAATGTGATGAAGAGGAGATAAACTACATTTATTTATAATGATGAAGAGGAGATAAACTACATTTATTTATAATGATGAAGAGGAGATAAACTACATTTATTTATCATGATGAAGAGGAGATAAACTACATTTATTTATCATGATGAAGAGGAGATAAACTACATTTATTTATAATGTGATGAAGAGGAGATAAACTACATTTATTTATCATGATGAAGAGGAGATAAACTACATTTATTTATAATGATGAAGAGGAGATAAACTACATTTATTTATAATGTGATGAAGAGGAGATAAACTACATTTATTTATCATGATGAAGAGGAGATAAACTACATTTATTTATAATGTGATGAAGAGGAGATAAACTACATTTATTTATCATGATGAAGAGGAGATAAACTACATTTATTTATAATGATGAAGAGGAGATGAACTACATTTATTTATAATGATGAAGAGGAGATAAACTACATTTATTTATAATGATGAAGAGGAGATAAACTACATTTATTTATCATGATGAAGAGGAGATAAACTACATTTATTTATAATGATGAAGAGGAGATAAACTACATTTATTTATCATGATGAAGAGGAGATAAACTATATTTATTTATCATGATGAAGAGGAGATAAACTACATTTATTTATAATGAAGAAGAGGAGATAAACTACATTTATTTATAATGATGAAGAGGAGATAAACTACATTTATTTATAATGATGAAGAGGAGATAAACTACATTTATTTATCATGATGAAGAGGAGATAAACTACATTTATTTATAATGTGATGAAGAGGAGATAAACTACATTTATTTATAATGAAGAAGAGGAGATAAACTACATTTATTTATAATGATGAAGAGGAGATAAACTACATTTATTTATAATGATGAAGAGGAGATAAACTACATTTATTTATCATGATGAAGAGGAGATAAACTACATTTATTTATAGTGATGAAGAGGAGATAAACTACATTTATTTATAATGAAGAAGAGGAGATAAACTACATTTATTTATAATGATGAAGAGGAGATAAACTACATTTATTTATAATGAAGAGATAAACTACATTTATTTATAATGATGAAGAGGAGATAAACTACATTTATTTATAATGAAGAAGAGGAGATAAACTACATTTATTTATAATGATGAAGAGGAGATAAACTACATTTATTTATAATGATGAAGAGGAGATAAACTACATTTATTTATAATGATGAAGAGGAGATAAACTACATTTATTTATAATGTGATGAAGAGGAGATAAACTACATTTATTTATAATGAAGAAGAGGAGATAAACTACATTTATTTATAATGATGAAGAGGAGATAAACTACATTTATTTATAATGATGAAGAGGAGATAAACTACATTTATTTATAATGAAGAAGAGGAGATAAACTACATTTATTTATAATGAAGAGATAAACTACATTTATTTATAATGATGAAGAGGAGATAAACTACATTTATTTATAATGAAGAGATAAACTACATTTATTTATAATGATGAAGAGGAGATAAACTACATTTATTTATAATGAAGAGATAAACTACATTTATTTATAATGATGAAGAGGAGATAAACTACATTTATTTATAATGAAGAAGAGGAGATAAACTACATTTATTTATAATGATGAAGAGGAGATAAACTACATTTATTTATAATGTGATGAAGAGGAGATAAACTACATTTATTTATAATGAAGAAGAGGAGATAAACTACATTTATTTATAATGATGAAGAGGAGATAAACTACATTTATTTATAATGTGATGAAGAGGAGATAAACTACATTTATTTATAATGATGAAGAGGAGATAAACTACATTTATTTATAATGTGATGAAGAGGAGATAAACTACATTTATTTATAATGATGAAGAGGAGATAAACTACATTTATTTATAATGATGAAGAGGAGATAAACTACATTTATTTATCATGATGAAGAGGAGATAAACTACATTTATTTATAATGATGAAGAGGAGATAAACTACATTTATTTATAATGATGAAGAGGAGATAAACTACATTTATTTATCATGATGAAGAGGAGATAAACTACATTTATTTATAATGTGATGAAGAGGAGATAAACTACATTTATTTATCATGATGAAGAGGAGATAAACTACATTTATTTATAATGAAGAAGAGGAGATAAACTACATTTATTTATCATGAAGAAGAGGAGATAAACTACATTTATTTATAATGTGATGAAGAGGAGATAAACTACATTTATTTATCATGATGAAGAGGAGATAAACTACATTTATTTATAATGTGATGAAGAGGAGATAAACTACATTTATTTATCATGATGAAGAGGAGATAAACTACATTTATTTATAATGTGATGAAGAGGAGATAAACTACATTTATTTATAATGTGATGAAGAGGAGATAAACTACATTTATTTATAATGATGAAGAGGAGATAAACTACATTTATTTATAATGTGATGAAGAGGAGATAAACTACATTTATTTATCATGATGAAGAGGAGATAAACTACATTTATTTATAATGATGAAGAGGAGATAAACTACATTTATTTATAATGATGAAGAGGAGATAAACTACATTTATTTATAATGATGAAGAGGAGATAAACTACATTTATTTATAATGATGAAGAGGAGATAAACTACATTTATTTATAATGATGAAGAGGAGATAAACTACATTTATTTATAATGATGAAGAGGAGATAAACTACATTTATTTATAATGTGATGAAGAGGAGATAAACTACATTTATTTATCATGATGAAGAGGAGATAAACTACATTTATTTATAATGTGATGAAGAGGAGATAAACTACATTTATTTATAATGTGATGAAGAGGAGATAAACTACATTTATTTATAATGATGAAGAGGAGATAAACTACATTTATTTATAATGATGAAGAGGAGATAAACTACATTTATTTATAATGATGAAGAGGAGATAAACTACATTTATTTATAATGAAGAAGAGGAGATAAACTACATTTATTTATAATGTGATGAAGAGGAGATAAACTACATTTATTTATAATGATGAAGAGGAGATAAACTACATTTATTTATAATGATGAAGAGGAGATAAACTACATTTATTTATAATGATGAAGAGGAGATAAACTACATTTATTTATAATGTGATGAAGAGGAGATAAACTACATTTATTTATAGAGATGAAGAGGAGATAAACTACATTTATTTATCATGATGAAGAGGAGATAAACTACATTTATTTATAATGTGATGAAGAGGAGATAAACTACATTTATTTATAATGATGAAGAGGAGATAAACTACATTTATTTATAATGTGATGAAGAGGAGATAAACTACATTTATTTATAATGATGAAGAGGAGATAAACTACATTTATTTATAATGATGAAGAGGAGATAAACTACATTTATTTATAATGATGAAGAGGAGATAAACTACATTTATTTATCATGATGAAGAGGAGATAAACTACATTTATTTATAATGATGAAGAGGAGATAAACTACATTTATTTATAATGTGATGAAGAGGAGATAAACTACATTTATTTATAATGATGAAGAGGAGATAAACTACATTTATTTATAATGTGATGAAGAGGAGATAAACTACATTTATTTATAATGATGAAGAGGAGATAAACTACATTTATTTATAATGATGAAGAGGAGATAAACTACATTTATTTATAATGTGATGAAGAGGAGATAAACTACATTTATTTATAATGTGATGAAGAGGAGATAAACTACATTTATTTATAATGATGAAGAGGAGATAAACTACATTTATTTATAATGATGAAGAGGAGATAAACTACATTTATTTATAATGATGAAGAGGAGATAAACTACATTTATTTATAATGATGAAGAGGAGATAAACTACATTTATTCATCATGATGAAGAGGAGATAAACTACATTTATTTATAATGTGATGAAGAGGAGATAAACTACATTTATTTATAATGATGAAGAGGAGATAAACTACATTTATTTATAATGATGAAGAGGAGATAAACTACATTTATTTATAATGATGAAGAGGAGATAAACTACATTTATTTATAATGAAGAAGAGGAGATAAACTACATTTATTTATAATGAAGAAGAGGAGATAAACTACATTTATTTATCATGATGAAGAGGAGATAAACTACATTTATTTATAATGAAGAAGAGGAGATAAACTACATTTATTTATAATGAAGAAGAAGAGATAAACTACATTTATTTATCATGATGAAGAGGAGATAAACTACATTTATTTATAATGATGAAGAGGAGATAAACTACATTTATTTATAATGATGAAGAGGAGATAAACTACATTTATTTATAATGAAGAAGAAGAGATAAACTACATTTATTTATAATGAAGAAGAGGAGATAAACTACATTTATTTATAGTGATGAAGAGGAGATAAACTACATTTATTTATCATGATGAAGAGGAGATAAACTACATTTATTTATAATGATGAAGAGGAGATAAACTACATTTATTTATAATGATGAAGAGGAGATAAACTACATTTATTTATAATGAAGAAGAGGAGATAAACTACATTTATTTATAATGATGAAGAGGAGATAAACTACATTTATTTATAATGAAGAAGAGGAGATAAACTACATTTATTTATAATGATGAAGAGGAGATAAACTACATTTATTTATAATGATGAAGAGGAGATAAACTACATTTATTTATCATGATGAAGAGGAGATAAACTACATTTATTTATAATGTGATGAAGAGGAGATAAACTACATTTATTTATAATGATGAAGAGGAGATAAACTACATTTATTTATAATGATGAAGAGGAGATAAACTACATTTATTTATAATGTGATGAAGAGGAGATAAACTACATTTATTTATAATGATGAAGAGGAGATAAACTACATTTATTTATAATGTGATGAAGAGGAGATAAACTACATTTATTTATAATGTGATGAAGAGGAGATAAACTACATTTATTTATAATGTGATGAAGAGGAGATAAACTACATTTATTTATAATGTGATGAAGAGGAGATAAACTACATTTATTTATAATGATGAAGAGGAGATAAACTACATTTATTTATAATGTGATGAAGAGGAGATAAACTACATTTATTTATAATGATGAAGAGGAGATAAACTACATTTATTTATCATGATGAAGAGGAGATAAACTACATTTATTTACAGTGATGAAGAGGAGATAAACTACATTTATTTATAATGATGAAGAGGAGATAAACTACATTTATTTATCATGATGAAGAGGAGATAAACTACATTTATTTATAATGATGAAGAGGAGATAAACTACATTTATTTATAATGTGATGAAGAGGAGATAAACTACATTTATTTATAATGTGATGAAGAGGAGATAAACTACATTTATTTATAATGATGAAGAGGAGATAAACTACATTTATTTATCATGATGAAGAGGAGATAAACTACATTTATTTATCATGATGAAGAGGAGATAAACTACATTCATTTATCATGATGAAGAGGAGATAAACTACATTTATTTATAATGTGATGAAGAGGAGATAAACTACATTTATTTATAATGTGATGAAGAGGAGATAAACTACATTTATTTATAATGTGATGAAGAGGAGATAAACTACATTTATTTATAATGATGAAGAGGAGATAAACTACATTTATTTATCATGATGAAGAGGAGATAAACTACATTCATTTATATTGATGAAGAGGAGATAAACTACATTTATTTATAGTGATGAAGAGGAGATAAACTACATTTATTTATAATGTGATGAAGAGGAGATAAACTACATTTATTTATAATGTGATGAAGAGGAGATAAACTACATTTATTTATAATGTGATGAAGAGGAGATAAACTACATTTATTTATAATGATGAAGAGGAGATAAACTACATTTATTTATAGTGATGAAGAGGAGATAAACTACATTCATTTCTTTTTAGTTTTTTAATGTTATATATTTAAATGTGTTTATATTTATATTAATTGAAAACAGGAAATTTAATCTTCATATAAATTGTGATAAATCGAACTAATTTATTCTCAGAATTTTTTAGTGCAGATTCAATTTCCGGTCATTTTAGTTTGTAAACATTAAAACCTATTTCATTATGAAGTTTGTTTTTAAAAATGTCGTAAAATATTTTATTCTGAAGCTCAGAGGAAGAAGAGCTAATTCGGTTGACTGACAGGAAGATTGACCAATAGATGTTCGTCTTGGTAACTCGCGCCTTCATTCTCAAAATTCGATTGGACGACTTATTTCCGCTTATAGATCAGTGCTGCATTCATGTCATGGCTGATTCGTCGTAATGTCGATTTTTCAAGTTGTTATAATCGTTGACGTCAACCTTCTATACGTAATGACGCTGTCACACGTCAGACATAGTCGGTATGTTAATGTAAGTATAACCATGGACGTATGACGTGGTTATATAATGTCGTGTTATCCACTCATGGTCAGCTTTACAGAAACAGAATCGTAAAGACGACGTGTAAAGCACCGGGTTCTTTCTGTCCCACGCTCCATGAATGCAGCACTAACAACACACAGAGAGCGTACTTCCCGGCGGAGACAAAGCTCATTTCTCGTCTTTGTTTTGGTTCTTTTAGTGTCGCTAACATGAATATTAAAGTGTTCTCCTCTCAGGGAGACATGAGGCTGTAGCTTTCTGCTCGTATGGACCCTTCAGCTGTTTGTTCTGAGCTACAGTCACGATGTTTTCAACCAACATGGAGACAAAAAGAGTGGAGATCCCGTCCGGAGTGCTGGACGACCTGTGCAGGTAAGCAGACCTCCGACATGTTATTACTGCTTTAAACGAGTTCACCTGTTCATGACTGCTGTTCATGAAACGAGTTCACCTGTTCATGACTGCTGTTCATGAAACCTGTTCACCTGTTCATGACGTCATGACTGCTGTTACAATGAAAGACTAAAAACAGAGTTTACAGGTGATGAACTTTAAAGAGGAAGTGGATTTACCTGCAGCTCTGCTCCTTTCATGATGTAGTTCATCAACAACATGTTTGTGTTTATATCAACAACATGTTTGTGTTTATATCATGTTTGTGTTTATATCATGTTTGTGTTTATATCATGTTTGTGTTTATATCAACAACATGTTTGTGTTTATATCATGTTTGTGTTTATATCAACAACATGTTTGTGTTTATATCCACAACATGTTTGTGTTTATATCCACAACATGTTTGTGTTTATATCCACAACATGTTTGTGTTTATATCAACAACATGTTTGTGTTTATATCATGTTTGTGTTTATATCATGTTTGTGTTTATATCATGTTTGTGTTTATATCAACAACATGTTTGTGTTTATATCATGTTTGTGTTTATATCAACAACATGTTTGTGTTTATATCATGTCTGTGTTTATATCATGTTTGTGTTTATATCCACAACATGTTTGTGTTTATATCAACAACATGTTTGTGTTTATATCAACAACATGTTTGTGTTTATATCATGTTTGTGTTTATATCAACATGTTTGTGTTTATATCAACAACATGTTTGTGTTTATATCATGTTTGTGTTTATATCAACAACATGTTTGTGTTTATATCATGTTTGTGTTTATATCATGTTTGTGTTTATATCATGTTTGTGTATATATCAACAACATGTTTGTGTTTATATCAACAATATGTTTGTGTTTATATCATGTTTGTGTTTATATCATGTTTGTGTTTATATCAACAACATGTTTGTGTTTATATCAACAATATGTTTGTGTTTATATCCACAACATGTTTGTGTTTATATCAACAACATGTTTGTGTTTATATCAACAACATGTTTGTGTTTATATCCACAACATGTTTGTGTTTATATCAACAACATGTTTGTGTTTATATCCACAACATGTTTGTGTTTATATCCACAACATGTTTGTGTTTATATCCACAACATGTTTGTGTTTATATCCACAACATGTTTGTGTATATATCCACAACATGTTTGTGTTTATATCATGTTTGTGTTTATATCAACAACATGTTTGTGTTTATATCATGTTTGTGTTTATATCCACAACATGTTTGTGTTTATATCCACAACATGTTTGTGTTTATATCAACAACATGTTTGTGTTTATATCCACAACATGTTTGTGTTTATATCAACAACATGTTTGTGTTTATATCCACAACATGTTTGTGTTTATATCAACAACATGTTTGTGTTTATATCATGTTTGTGTTTATATCCACAACATGTTTGTGTTTATATCATGTTTGTGTTTATATCCACAACATGTTTGTGTTTATATCAACAACATGTTTGTGTTTATATCCACAACATGTTTGTGTTTATATCAACAATATGTTTGTGTTTATATCATGTTTGTGTTTATATCCACAACATGTTTGTGTTTATATCAACAACATGTTTGTGTTTATATCCACAACATGTTTGTGTTTATATCCACAACATGTTTGTGTTTATATCAACAACATGTTTGTGTTTATATCATGTTTGTGTTTATATCCACAACATGTTTGTGTTTATATCAACAACATGTTTGTGTTTATATCCACAACATGTTTGTGTTTATATCAACAACATGTTTGTGTTTATATCCACAACATGTTTGTGTTTATATCAACAACATGTTTGTGTTTATATCCACAACATGTTTGTGTTTATATCCACAACATGTTTGTGTTTATATCAACAACATGTTTGTGTTTATATCCACAACATGTTTGTGTTTATATCCACAACATGTTTGTGTTTATATCAACATGTTTGTGTTCATATCATGTTTGTGTTTATATCCACAACATGTTTGTGCTTATATCCACAACATGTTTGTGTTTATATCCACAACATGTTTGTGTTTATATCAACAACATGTTTGTGTTTATATCCACAACATGTTTGTGTTTATATCTACAACATGTTTGTGTTTATATCATGTTTGTGTTTATATCCACATCATGTTTGTGTTTATATCCACAACATGTTTGTGTTTATATCAACAACATGTTTGTGTTTATATCATGTTTGTGTTTATATCATGTTTGTGTTTATATCAACAACATGTTTGTGTTTATATCAACATGTTTGTGTTTATATCCACAACATGTTTGTGTTTATATCCACAACATGTTTGTGTTTATATCAACATGTTTGTGTTTATATCATGTTTGTGTTTATATCCACAACATGTTTGTGTTTATATCATGTTTGTGTTTATATCATGTTTGTGTTTATATCAACATGTTTGTGTTTATATCATGTTTGTGTTTATATCCACAACATGTTTGTGTTTATATCAACAACATGTTTGTGTTTATATCAACATGTTTGTGTTTATATCATGTTTGTGTTTATATCCACAACATGTTTGTGTTTATATCAACAACATGTTTGTGTTTATATCAACATGTTTGTGTTTATATCATGTTTGTGTTTATATCCACAACATGTTTGTGTTTATATCATGTTTGTGTTTATATCCACAACATGTTTGTGTTTATATCAACAACATGTTTGTGTTTATATCCACAACATGTTTGTGTTTATATCCACAACATGTTTGTGTTTATATCAACAACATGTTTGTGTTTATATCAACATGTTTGTGTTTATATCCACAACATGTTTGTGTTTATATCATGTTTGTGTTTATATCATGTTTGTGTTTATATCAACATGTTTGTGTTTATATCAACAACATGTTTGTGTTTATATCAACATGTTTGTGTTTATATCATGTTTGTGTTTATATCCACAACATGTTTGTGTTTATATCATGTTTGTGTTTATATCAACAACATGTTTGTGTTTATATCCACAACATGTTTGTGTTTATATCAACAACATGTTTGTGTTTATATCAACAACATGTTTGTGTTTATATCCACAACATGTTTGTGTTTATATCAACAACATGTTTGTGTTTATATCCACAACATGTTTGTGTTTATATCAACAACATGTTTGTGTTTATATCCACAACATGTTTGTGTTTATATCCACAACATGTTTGTGTTTATATCAACAACATGTTTGTGTTTATATCAACAAAATGTTTGTGTTTATATCCACAACATGTTTGTGTTTATATCAACAACATGTTTGTGTTTATATCCACAACATGTTTGTGTTTATATCCACAACATGTTTGTGTTTATATCCACAACATGTTTGTGTTTATATCAACAACATGTTTGTGTTTA
>NW_026870367.1:37500-57500 GCF_963584025.1 Labrus mixtus
AGGTTTGACCGAGACGCCATCATGAAGTGTTTCGACCCGTGACGTGTTTCCACCTGAGGCTCAGCTGCTTTGTTTCTTCTTCGTCGTGATGCAGACGAGATGTTACTGAACGAGTTTATAACCTCAGAGTCTCTCTTTTAAACGTTTTAAACACCAGGTGACAAAAGAAAGCCAGTCACTAAATGGTTAAAGGTTAAACATGGATTTTAAATATAAAACAAAGATTTGTTCTTAAAATTGAGTCTAAAAAGAATTCAGGATAAACTACCATCCTTCATTCTCCTGAAGTGAACGAGTCACACATCAAAACAAACACATGATCACCCTGATTTCAAAGTCAACTTTAGTTTTCCTCACAGAGACGCCGCTCGTCTCCTCCTCTCCTCTCCTCTCCTCTCCTCCTCTCTCCTCTCCTCTCTCTCCTCTCCTCTCTCCTCCTTCTCTCCTCTCTCTCCTCTCCTCTCTCCTCCTCTCCTCCTCCTCTCTCCTCCTCTCCTCTCTCCTCTCCTCCTCCTCTCCTCCTCCTCTCCTCTCTCCTCCTCCCCTCCTCCTCTCCTCTCTCCTCCCCTCCTCTCCTCCTCTCTCCTCCTCCTCTCTCCTCCTCTCCTCTCTCCTCCTCCCCTCCTCTCCTCCTCTCTCCTCCTCCCCTCCTCCTCTCCTCTCTCCTCCTCCCCTCCTCCTCTCCTCTCTCCTCCTCCCCTCCTCTCCTCCTCTCTCCTCCTCCTCTCTCCTCCTCCCCTCCTCTCCTCCTCTCTCCTCCTCTCTCCCCCTCTCTCCTCTCTCCCCTCCTCCTCTCTCCTCCTCTCTCCTCCTCCCCTCCTCTCCTCCCCTCCTCCCTCCTCCTCTCTCCTCCTCCCCTCTCCTCCTCTCTCCTCCCCTCCTCCTCTCTCCTCTCTCCTCCTCTCCTCTCTTCCTCCTCTCTCCTCCTCTCCTCTCTCCTCCTCCCCTCCTCTCTCCTCCTCCCCTCCCCCTCTCTCCTCTCTCTCCCCTCCTCCTCTCTCCTCTCTCCTCTCCTCCCCTCCTCCTCTCTCCTCCCCTCCTCTCTCCTCCTCTCTCCTCCTCCCCTCCTCCTCTCCTCTCCTCTCCTCCTCTGTCCTCCTCCCCTTCTCCTCTCCCTTCCTCCTCTCTCCTCCCCTCCTCTCTCCTCCCCTCTCCTCCTCTCTCCTTCTCTCCTCCTCTCTCCTCCCCTCCTCCTCTCCTCCCCTCTCCTCCTCCCTCCTCCTCTCTCCTCCTCCCCTCCTCCTCTCCTCTCCTCCTCTCTCCTCCTCCCCTTCTCCTCTCCCCTCCTCCCCTCCTCTCTCCTCCTCTCTCCTCTCCTCCCCTCTCCTCCTCTCTCCTTCTCCTCCTCTCTCCTCCCCTCCTCCTCTCCTCTCCTCCCCTCTCCTCCTCCCTCCTCTCTCCTCCCCTCCTCCTCTCCTCCTCCCTCCTCCTCTCTCCTCTCCTCCCCTCCTCCTCTCTCCTCCTCTCTCCTCCCCTCCTCTCTCCTCCTCCCCTCCTCCTCTCCTCTCCTCCCCTCTCCTCCTCCCTCCTCCTCTCTCCTCCTCCTCTCCTCCTCTCTCCTCCTCCTCTCCTCTCCTCCCCTCTCCTCCTCCCTCCTCCTCTCTCCTCCTCCTCCCCTCCTCCTCTCTCCTCCTCCCCTCCTCCTCTCTCCTCCTCCCCTCCTCCTCCCCTCCTCCCCTCTCCTCCTCCCTCCTCCTCTCTCCTCCTCCTCCCCCCCTCCTCTCTCCTCCTCCCCTCCTCCTCTCTCCTCCTCTCCTCTCCATGTGACTCTCTGCTGGTGATGTTTTTGTTTTTTTGTACAGATGTTTCTTGTTGTTTGAACTTTAAATGTGAATATGAATAAAGATGTTTTTTCACTCTCTTAACCTGACGTAAATGTTCCTTTAGTCGTGTCTGACTTTGTGCCCACTTTGGTCATACAGGGACCAGATGGCCCGTGACCCCCCCCCCCCCCCCCCACCCCATCGACAAGATAAAGTGTGTCAGTAACAGTTTGAATGTTTTTATTTCTTTATCTTATTAAAGTGATGAATATAATAATGTAAATGGTCTGGTGGATCGTCTGTGCACTGCATGTATCTGGTTTTATTAGTCAGGTGAATTAAAATAATTTCGAGCTCTTTAAAGAGTAATACAAAATTATTTTATTTTGAAGGAGCGGGACCAGATGTAGACAGCCAGAACCAGAGCACGCATGCGCAGAATGTTTGAGCACTAGTGTCCGTCCCCTAAAGTGACCGGGTGGTGTTCGTGTGAAAGCTGAAGCTCTTCTCTAACAGACAGGTAAAGGTGAGTTCTTAGAATAATGATGAGATAAACATGATGCTAGCTTCAGTTTGGACTTCGTCATGTTTCTCTGAACACGACGGAGGCTAACATTAGCTAACATTAGCCAAGTTAGCTTACATTAGCTCTGAGTTTCGTTACCGGTGAAATGAATCAGAGAAACGACAACAACAACAAGCTCCATTCTTTGAAACTTTACGACACCCATACATCCAACTTGGGGTTTTACTGATCGATAAGAGTAGTCAAAGTACCTGAGAGGTAAACTCCTGCTCACCTGTCTGACTGTAGAGAGGTAAACTCCTGCTCACCTGTCTGACTGTAGAGAGGTAAACTCCTGCTCACCTGTCTGACTGTAGAGAGGTAAACTCCTGCTCACCTGTCTGATTGTAGAGA
The DNA here is from genome assembly GCF_963584025.1 of Labrus mixtus. NCBI lineage: Eukaryota > Metazoa > Chordata > Actinopteri > Labriformes > Labridae > Labrus > Labrus mixtus. The sequence goes on from NW_026870367.1 coordinate 40,183, forward strand.
GGTAAACTCCTGCTCACCTGTCTGACTGTAGAGAGGTAAACTCCTGCTCACCTCTCTGATTGTAGAGAGGTAAACTCCTGCTCACCTGTCTGATTGTAGAGAGGTAAACTCCTGCTCACCTCTCTGATTGTAGAGAGGTAAACTCCTGCTCACCTGTCTGACTGTAGAGAGGTAAACTCCTGCTCACCTGTCTGACTGTAGAGAGGTAAACTGTCATGTTGTCACATTGTGTTGTTGTCACATTGTGTTGTTGTCACATTGTGTTGTCATGTTGTCATGTTATCACATTGTGTTGTTGTCATGCTGTCACATTGTGTTGTTGTCATGCTGTCACATTGTGTTGTTGTCATGTTGTCACATTGTGTTGTTGTCATGCTGTCACATTGTGTTGTCGTCATGTTGTCACATTATGTTGTTGTCATGTTGTCACATTGTGTTGTTGTCATGTTGTCACATTGTGTTGTTGTCACATTGTGTTGTTGTTGTGTTGTCATGTTGTCACATTGTGTTGTTGTTGTGTTGTTGTCACATTGTGTTGTTGTCATGTTGTCATGTTGTCACATTGTGTTGTTGTCACATTGTGTTGTTGTTGTGTTGTTGTCACATTGTGTTGTTGTTGTGTTGTCATGTTGTCACATTGTGTTGTTGTTGTGTTGTTGTCACATTGTGTTGTTGTCACATTGTGTTGTCACATTGTGTTGTCACATTGTGTTGTTGTCACATTGTGTTGTCATGTCACATTGTGTTGTTGTTGTGTTGTTGTCACATTGTGTTGTTGTTGTGTTGTCATGTTGTCACATTGTGTTGTTGTCATGTTGTCACATTGTGTTGTTGTCACATTGTGTTGTCATGTTGTCACATTGTGTTGTTGTCACATTGTGTTGTTGTCATGTTGTCACATTGTGTTGTCATGTTGTCACATTGTGTTGTCACGTTGTCACATTGTGTTGTTGTCACATTGTGTTGTTGTCATGTTGTCACATTGTGTTGTCATGTTGTCACATTGTGTTGTCATGTTGTCACATTGTGTTGTTGTCATGTTGTCATGTTGTCACATTGTGTTGTTGTCATGTTGTCATGTTGTCACATTGTGTTGTTGTCATGTTGTCACATTGTGTTGTCACATTGTGTTGTTGTCACATTGTGTTGTTGTCATGTTGTCATATTGTGTTGTTGTGTTGTTGTCACATTGTGTTGTTGTCATGTTGTCACATTGTGTTGTTGTCACATTGTGTTGTTGTCATGTTGTCACATTGTGTTGTCACATTGTGTTGTTGTCATGTTGTCACATTGTGTTGTTGTCATGTTGTCATGTTGTCACATTGTGTTGTCATGTTGTCACATTGTGTTGTTGTCACATTGTGTTGTTGCCATGTTGTCACATTGTGTTGTCACATTGTGTTGTTGTCATGTTGTCACATTGTGTTGTTGTCACATTGTGTTGTTGTTGTCACATTGTGTTGTTGTCATGTTGTCACATTGTGTTGTCATGTTGTCACATTGTGTTGTTGTCACATTGTGTTGTTGTCATGTTGTCACATTGTGTTGTTGTCACATTGTGTTGTTGTCACATTGTGTTGTTGTCATGTTGTCACATTGTGTTGTCATGTTGTCACATTGTGTTGTTGTCACATTGTGTTGTTGTCATGTTGTCACATTGTGTTGTTGTCACATTGTGTTGTTGTTGTGTTGTCATGTTGTCACATTGTGTTGTTGTTGTGTTGTTGTCACATTGTGTTGTTGTCATGTTGTCATGTTGTCACATTGTGTTGTCATGTTGTCACATTGTGTTGTTGTCATGTTGTCACATTGTGTTGTTGTCACATTGTGTTGTTGTTGTCACATTGTGTTGTTGTCATGTTGTCACATTGTGTTGTCATGTTGTCACATTGTGTTGTTGTCACATTGTGTTGTTGTCATGTTGTCACATTGTGTTGTTGTCACATTGTGTTGTTGTCATGTTGTCACATTGTGTTGTCACATTGTGTTGTTGTTGTGTTGTTGTCACATTGTGTTGTTGTTGTGTTGTCATGTTGTCACATTGTGTTGTTGTTGTGTTGTTGTCACATTGTGTTGTCATGTTGTCACATTGTGTTGTTGTCACATTGTGTTGTTGTTGTCACATTGTGTTGTTGTCATGTTGTCACATTGTGTTGTCACATTGTGTTGTTGTCACATTGTGTTGTTGTCATGTTGTCACATTGTGTTGTTGTCACATTGTGTTGTTGTCATGTTGTCACATTGTGTTGTCATGTTGTCACATTGTGTTGTTGTCACATTGTGTTGTTGTCATGTTGTCACATTGTGTTGTTGTCACATTGTGTTGTTGTCACATTGTGTTGTTGTTGTGTTGTCATGTTGTCACATTGTGTTGTTGTTGTCACATTGTGTTGTTGTCATGTTGTCATGTTGTCACATTGTGTTGTCATGTTGTCACATTGTGTTGTTGTCATGTTGTCATGTTGTCACATTGTGTTGTCATGTTGTCACATTGTGTTGTTGTCATGTTGTCACATTGTGTTGTTGTCACATTGTGTTGTTGTTGTCACATTGTGTTGTTGTCATGTTGTCACATTGTGTTGTCATGTTGTCACATTGTGTTGTTGTCACATTGTGTTGTTGTCATGTTGTCACATTGTGTTGTCATGTTGTCACATTGTGTTGTTGTCACATTGTGTTGTTGTCATGTTGTCACATTGTGTTGTTGTCACATTGTGTTGTTGTTGTGTTGTTGTCACATTGTGTTGTTGTTGTGTTGTCATGTTGTCACATTGTGTTGTTGTTGTGTTGTTGTCACATTGTGTTGTTGTCATGTTGTCACATTGTGTTGTTGTCACATTGTTGTCATGTTGTCACATTGTGTTGTCATGTCACATTGTGTTGTTGTTGTGTTGTTGTCACATTGTGTTGTTGTTGTGTTGTCATGTTGTCACATTGTGTTGTTGTCATGTTGTCACATTGTGTTGTTGTCACATTGTGTTGTCATGTTGTCACATTGTGTTGTTGTCATGTTGTCATGTTGTCACATTGTGTTGTCATGTTGTCACATTGTGTTGTCACGTTGTCACATTGTGTTGTTGTCACATTGTGTTGTTGTCATGTTGTCATATTGTGTTGTTGTGTTGTTGTCACATTGTGTTGTTGTCATGTTGTCACATTGTGTTGTTGTTGTGTTGCAGCATCATGTCTCACTCAGCCTCACACAAAGGGTCCAGGAGCCAGAGGGGGGCGGGTAGAGGGTCCAGGTCTAATGGTCTGAAAGAGATCCACGTGGATGAAGAGGTGAAGATCTCAGTGAGCCAAGCTCTGGACATGTTCCGCTTCAGTGACGACAAAGGTATCAGCTGTTTGTAAACACATAAACAACACATGTTGTGTTGTTGTGATGCTCCTCCTCACTCTTCATGTTTCCTCTGATCGAGCAGAGATGGAGTTTCCCTCCTCGCTGACGAGCACAGAGCGAGCGTTCATCCATCGAACGGCTCAGTCACTCGGATACATCTCCAGGAGTAAAGGGTGAGCTCCTCCTCTTCCTCCTCTTCCTCCTTCTCCTCTTCCTCCTTCTCCTCCTCTTCCTCCTCTTCCTCCTTCTCCTCTTCCTCCTTCTCCTCCTCTTCCTCCTCTTCCTCCTTCTCCTCTTCCTCCTCTTCCTCCTTCTCCTCTTCCTCCTCTTCCTCCTTCTCCTCCTCTTCCTCCTCTTCCTCCTTCTCCTCTTCCTCCTTCTCCGCCTCTTCCTCCTTCTCCTCCTCCTCCTCCTCTTCCTCCTTCTCCTCCTCCTCCTCTTCCTCCTCTTCCTCCTTCTCCTCTTCCTCCTTCTCCTCTTCCTCCTCCTCTTCCTCTTCCTCCTTCTCCTCCTCTTCCTCCTTCTCCTCCTCCTCCTCTTCTTCCTCCTTCTCCTCTTCCTCCTTCTCCTCTTCCTCTTCCTCTTCTTCCTTCTCTTCCTCCTTCTCCTCTTCCTCCTTCTCCTCTTCCTCTTCCTCTTCCTCCTCCTCCTCCTCCTCTTCCTCCTCTACCTTTTCCTCCTCTTCCTCTTCTTCCTCCTCTTCTTCTTCCTCCTCCTCTTCCTCCTCTTCTTCCTCCTCCTCTACCTCTTCCTCCTCTTCCTCCTCCTCTTCTTCCTCCTCCTCCTCTTCCTCCTCTTCTTCCTCCTCCTCTACCTCTTCCTCCTCTTCTTCTTCCTCCTCCTCTTCTTCCTCCTCTTCTTCCTCCTCCTCCTCCTCTTCTTCCTCCTCCTCTTCCTCTTCCTCCTCCTCCTCTTCTTCCTCCTCTTCTTCCTCCTCCTCCTCCTCCTCTTCTTCTTCCTCCTCCTCCTCTTCCTCCTCCTCTACCTCCTCCTCCTTCAGGGTAAATGTGGTATAAAAAGGCGTGTGTGTGTGTGTCTGTGTGTGTGTGTGTGTGTGTCTCTTTGTGTGTCTGTGTGTCTGTGTGTGTGTGTGTGTGTGTGTGTGTGTGTGTGTGTGTGTTTCAGGAAAGGATCAAAGCGTTTCCTCACCCTCAGGAAGAAGGATGGTTCAGATAAACCTCGCCCCACCATGCCTCTCTCTCTCTCCCATAACTCGTTGTTCTACGTGCGCAGCCTGCTGCAGAGGTTTCCTCTGAGCAGTAAGGAGCGCTCGGAGCTGCAGAACCAGAGCAGCATGTCTCCCTCTGCAGAGTCCGGTCAGTGTCAGGCTGTCAACCTCCCATCACTCTGTGTGTGTGTGTGTGCTGAACAGATGCTCTCTCTCCTCAGACGGCGGCTGTGACAGGAACAGAGCGAGTGGCCGTCTGAATAACGGGATCCCCATGGTTCCTCGCCGGAGGAGTCCGTCAGAACTGGACGCCTTCAGATGCTCTCTGCCCGTCCACGAACGACAGGAAGAGATCCTGCAGCTCATCAGAGACCACCGAGTGCTGCTGGTGCTGGGAGAGACCGGCTCAGGGAAGACCACTCAGGTGAGGCGTTCACACATCTGCACACATCAGCAACGTTTCAGTTTCAGTAAGTTAGCACAACAATGTCTTCTCAAACTGTGTGTGAGCAGCTCAGAGTGACTCCAGCATCCATCACAGCTGTTTCTATCTTCAGATCCCTCAGTTTGTGCTGGATGAGTGCAGCAGGGTCGAGGAGCCCTGCAGGATCTTCTGCACTCAGCCCAGAAGACTCGCCGCCATCGCTGTGGCCGAGAGAGTCGCAGCGGAGAGAGGAGAGAGCGTGGGCCAGACTGTGGGATACCACATCCGACTGGAGAGCAGGTACGCTACGCTAACACCTGTAACACCTGTAACACCTGTAACATCTGGAACACCTGGAACACCTGGAACACCTGTAACACCTACATGTTTGTTAGGTGGAAGTATGCAGACCGGGTAATGTTATTGAAATGGGATTGGAATGTGTGCTGTCGAGGATGACACCCTGACTCTTAACCTGAGGGGAAACTGAGGAGCTGTCCATAGTGAGGGAGAAACTGCAAACTCTGGATAATAAGGATTTAGTGCAGATGAGGAGGTAGAGCTGGGTGTCATCTCCAAAGCAGTGGAAAAGTATTTTGAATTTACAGAAAATATTGCGAAGGGGGAGGAGGTAGGTGATGAAGAGAAGGGGACCCAGGACAGAGCCCTGGGGCAGACCTGTAGTGACTGGGGAGGGCTCGGATTTGAAGGATTTAAACTGTATGAACTGAGTGCAGCCTGAGAGATAAGAGTGGAACCAGGGAAGTGGGGGGTGGGGGGGGGAGAGTCAGAAGGAGGTCGTTAGTGTTTAAACCTGATGCAGGAAGTCGACCTGACTCTTGTCTCAGTGTGAAGAGGCTCCTCAGGTAAGCTCAGTTTCATGACTTTTAGTTTCGTCCCCTCAGGGTTTCTCCAAAGACTCGTCTGACCTTCTGCACCAGCGGTGTCTTCCTCAGGACGCTGATGGCTGGAGACGCCAGCCTGACCACGGTCACGCACGTCATCGTGGTGAGCAGCACACACACACACACTGAGTCAGGACGGGGATTAAAGGGTTAACACACACATGTTTGAAGTGGTGTTGTGTTTGTGCAGGACGAGGTTCACGAGCGCGACGGTCTGACCGACTTCCTGCTCATTAAGATGAGAGACGTCCTGCAGAAGATCCCGACCCTCAAACTCATCCTGTCCAGTGCTGCTCTGGACGTCGACCTGTTCCTCAAATATTTTGGAAACTGTCCCATCATCAGACGTGAGGCTGTGTTTGTTTGTGTGTTTGTTTCTTTGTTTGTTTCTTTGTTTGTTAGTGACGAGTGTTCTGAGCTCTGAGTGAAAATCAGATGTAGATGTTGTGTTCTCACTCCTCTGAGTGGAAGTTAAACTCTTTGTTATATGTTTCAGTGAAAGGCCGACAGTTTGAAGTGAAGGAGTTGTTCCTGGAGGACGTTCTCAGACTGACCGGCTTCAACAACGACGACATGAAGAAGAAACACAAAGAGGACGCTGAGAGGAGTGAGAACATTACATTAACTATTGTTCAATATAAGAACCTTAAAACACAGCCTGACACCCTGTGTGTGTGTGTGTGTGTGTGTGTGTGTGTGTGTGTGTGTGTGTGTGTGTGTGTGTGTGTGTGTGTGTGTGTGTGTGTGTGTGTGTGTGTGTGTGTGTCCTCAGAGGAGCAGGATCACAAACACCTGTCTGAATGGTGTAAAGCTGTGGAGAGCAGCTCACCTGGAGAGAGAGGGGGGAGGAGTCCTGGGACCCCTACTCAGAGCCTCCTGCAGGACAGAGGAGACACATCCTCACTGACCACTGTAAATACACACACACACACACACACACACATATAGACAAACACACGCCTTGGTATGAGTGTGTGTCAGTCTGTCTGACTGTCCTCTGATTGGATGTCAGTCTGACTGACTGTCCTCTGATTGGATGTCAGTCTGACTGGCTGTCCTCTGATTGGATGTCAGTCTGACTGACTGTCCTCTGATTGGATGTCAGACAGACTGACTGTCCTCTGATTGGATGTCAGTCTGACTGACTGTCCTCTGATTGGATGTCAGACAGACTGACTGTCCTCTGATTGGATGTCAGTCTGACTGACTGTCCTGTGATTGGATGTCAGGATGGAGAACAGGTGGAGCCGTGGATTCAGAAGGAGATGGACGGCTGTATTTCCAGAATCTTCCTCCATGAAGAAGAGGAAGCTTTCACTCAGCTGTTTAACCTCATCCTGTACGAGAGCGTCAGCGGTACGAACACTACTGTTAATGTTCATACTGTAGGTCATGTTACTATGGCGATAAAAGCTCGTCTGGATGATACATGTGATATGTCATCTACATCATGTTGTAGCTTTATACTGTAACGCTCACATAGCTTTGAGTTTTTATCATGACTTACAGAACATTCATGCTGTGAGGACCTGCAGCTGAACACACTGAATGCATTTGATTTTCATATCATAACCACAGTGATCATGTGTTGTGTGACTCAGTGGACTACAGACATACTGAGACAGGCTCCACCCCCCTGATGGTGGCAGCTGGGCGGGGCTTCATCCCTCAGGTGGAGCAGCTGCTGAGCATGGGAGCAGACGTCAACATGAAGACTTCTAACGGGTGGTAGGACTCGCTCATGAACCAGAGCAGATGTTTGATTAAACAAAGAGGACTGTGAAACACTCTGAGTGTTTGGATCTGTTTTCAGGACAGCCATGGATTACGCTCAACACTTCCAGCAGAGCGACGCTGTGGATCTCCTCCAAGCATCTCTGTGAGTGTGAAGAGTTTAACCAGCAGCTTCACTGCACCAGTTTAACTCTTTATTACCAGTTAGTTATATGAATGTGTTACCTGTGTCTCTGTGCAGGGCTGTAGGGGGTCCAGGTGTGGGGGAGTGGTCTCTGGTCCAGGGGGGGGACACAGACCTGAGTCCAGAGGAGCAGGAGTTACTCAGACTTTACCATCACAGCTTTGATGATGAGCGTGTGGACCTGGACCTCATCATGGACCTGCTGCACAACATCTGCTCGACCTCAGCTGACGGTCAGAGACTCACTGAAGACCCTGTCCCCCCCCTCTCAGAATCATTAAAGTGATGATGTCATCATCATGAGTCTGATCCCTGCTCTGTGTCTGTTGTTCAGGAGCCGCTCTGATCTTCCTCCCTGGATACGATGAGATCGTTTGTCTGAGAGATCGAATCCTGTATGATGACAAGAGATTCACAGTGAACTCTGACAGGTGAGTTTACCTGTTCATTCACAGCATGACATCATGCAGGTGAGTTTACCTGTTCATTCACACTAGTGGTGGGCTCATGTGTTTATTTTATCATGCTGCAGTTTATGCTCCCACACAGACGCGTCTCTCCCCCCACCCCCTCCTGCTCTGCAGCGGTGAAAACAAAACTTAAAAGTAAAGTCCGCAAAAACAACTCCATCCCAGTTATATGCAAATGTTCTGATATTTTTGTAAACCGACACGGCGTGATCAACAGTTAACTTATCTGCATAGTGTGCACAGTTAAGATTACATCTGAGATAGCGACACAAGAAACTGTTTAACGAGCCGGAGAGACGTTAACAGTACTGAGAGTCAGACAGAGAGGAGCTCAGACAGACAGTGATGAGAGATATAACCCCGGTGTTTAAAATGTTGCTGTCTGTGTTTTCTGCTCTCTCTCAGTTTTTAAAAGTTACTATCAAGCTTCTCCACCTGAAGCTCACCTATTGTGATAACTGAACCTATAGGGATTACACTAAACGACGTTACAAAGCAGCAGGCAGGTGAGAGTGAGTAACCATGGTGACTGTCTGTCTGTCAATCAACAATGTCCCGCCCCCTCTATGAATTAAACTCTTCTGTCAGTAAAACTTACTTTGATCATGTGTCACAGAATGAACACATTCTGTATTATGTTTGATTATATATAAACTAAACTAAAGTTAGTCCAATGATGTCATAAAAACAACAAAGACTGCAGAGCCTGTATGAAGCTCCAGCTGGAGGAACTCTGCAGGACTAAAATAGAACAGAAACACAAGAACTTGAAGTCTACATGTTTTTAAATGAATGCATCACTGTGTGAAAATGTTCCTGATGAACATAAAAAGAGGACACATAACTAAATCATCATTTCAAAGTGGTGAGGAAAACCTTCAAATTGTTCATAAATATTGATCAAATCGAGGGAAAGACATTTCTGTTGCTAAAGATGTTCTGGGTGAGACCTCCAGACCTCCTACAAAGATGTTTTTCAAATAGATTAAACTTGTCTGCACATTTTTGTGCTTTTAAAAACATCATACAGGGAAATAAGTTTGGTTGAACTGGTCAGTAACTTACAAATTTGTCTAAAGATCAGTTGGAAAAAAGTCGTGATCGTGATTTTTCCCCCAAAAAAATTGTGATATGATATTTTTCCCATATCGCCCACCTGTACTTCACAGGATGACATCATGCACTAACATGGGTCAGGCTGTTTACTGAAGGTGTTGATAAGTCCTGTATTCATTCATCAGGTGTGTGTGTGTGTGTGTGTGTGTGTGTGTGTGTGTGTGTGTGTGTGTGTGTGTGTGTGTGTGTGTGTGTGTGTGTGTGTGTGTGTGTGTGTGTGTGTGTGTGTGTGTGTGTGTGTGTGTGTGTGTGTGTGTGTGTGTGTGTGTGTGTGTGTGTGTGTGTGTGTGTGTGTGTGTGTGTGTGTGTGTCAGGTACCAGGTGTTCACTCTGCACTCAGACATGCAGACGTCAGATCAGAAGAAAGCCATGAAGACGTCTCCACCTGGAATCAGGAAGATCGTGAGTCTTTACGATTGAGTTAACCGTGTTCAGAGCGCCGCTTCACGCCTTTTTTTTCTACGTTTGGATGACTTGTAAAAACGGGTCTGGGCCGGGGGACAGACACAGTACCTATAGTATAACTACAGTTAGATTCAGAATTACAGCTATAGTGACTGGGAGACAGATCTAAGGGAGGCGCAGAGAAGTGTGTAAGACTGCAGCTCTGCCTCCTGGTCTGAACTCTGTGTTGTTGTCAGATTTGGTCTGATTTGGGAGGGGTCCAGAGAACACTACGGAGTCCGACATTGTCTTAGCTAAAGTACACACCGACTCCACATTAACCTTAGTGACTTCAGACTGACGTAGTCGGGAGTCATTTGTGCCGACATGAATTACGATTGTATCAAATCTACCTTTAGTCTTTGTCAGCAACTTTAAATGAGATGCGATGTCGCCCGCTCTGGCCCCGGGTATACACCTAACTATGCCCGCTGACTTCGCTAGCTTCACGTTTCGGACTATGGAGTCTCCAATTATCAGAGTTTTATTCTCAGCGGGTGTGTTGCTGAGTGGGGAAAATTTGTTTGAAACGTGAAGTGGTTGGTGGGGAACCGTGTGCTTCGGTTTTCGACTATGCTTCCCTCGGACAGTAACCCAGCCACTGCCTCCCGGCTGCTCGGGAGCTACCGGGGGGGAAGCCAAGCTATGTCGGCCCGCACCGGCTACAGGTGGCTAGCTAACTACTGCTGCATACGATGACTCCGACTCAATGGTGCGGAGCCGTCTCTCTAACTCAGACACCCTCGCCTCCAAAGCTAAAAATAAACTACATTTCTTACAAGTATCATTATCACTAAAGGAGGACGAGGAGTAACTTAACATCTGACACGTAGAGCAAGAGAGAGCAGGAGAGGGAGAGACAGAAAAAGAAGCTAACTGCTAAGCTAGGCTAAGAGTAGGTAGCTAAAATAAACAAAACTGTTTTGCAGGTTTGTCGCTAGAGAGAAAGAGTGCTTTTGGATTTCTTCTGTTTGTCTGAACGTACAGTGTGTTGGAAACAACAGTCGTAAGAAACTAAGCAAAATGAACAATTAAGCTTTTAGCTCTAACGATCAGCACTGAACAACACAGTACAGGAAGTGTGCGTGTGTGTGTGTGTGTGTGTTCGTGTTCAGAGTTTACCTTCTCTCTGTTTCTCATTGTGTCTTCAGATTCTGTCCACCAACATCGCAGAGACCAGCATCACCATCAACGACGTGGTGTTTGTCATCGACTCAGGGAAGGTTAAAGAGGTGTGTGACCCCCCCCCTGTATGACCCCTCCTGGGTTACCCCCCCGGGTTACCCCCCCCATCATAAACTGATCGTCTGCTTCCTGCTGTAGAAATCCTTCGACACTCTGAGTCATGTGTCCATGTTGAAGACGGTGTGGATCTCTAAAGCCAGCGCTCTGCAGAGGAAGGGGAGGTAACCTTTTCATACCAGCTGATGACATCACTTTAACCCTTTGTGTGTGTGTTTATCTGTGTGTGTGTGTGTGTGTGTGTGTGTGTGTGTGTGTTTATCTGTGTGTGTGTGTGTGTGTGTGTGTGTTTATCTGTGTGTGTGTGTGTGTGTGTGTGTGTGTGTGTGTGTGTGTGTGTGTGTGTGTGTGTGTGTGTGTGTGTGTGTGTGTGTGTTTATCTGTGTGTGTGTGTGTGTGTGTGTGTGTGTGTTTATCTGTGTGTGTGTGTGTGTGTGTGTGTGTGTGTGTGTCTGTCTGTCCTCAGAGCCGGACGCTGCAGACCTGGGATCTGTTTCCACCTCTTCAGTCGACTCCGATTCAACAACATGCTGGAGTTCCAGGTCCCACAGCTGCTGAGGATGCCTCTGCAGGTACACACACACACACACACACACACACACACACACACACACACACACACACACACACACACACACACAAAGGTCACATGATGTCCTCTTGTTGTTTTCAGGATCTGTGTCTGCAGACCAAACTGTTGGCCCCCTCCTCGTGTCCTGTCGCTGAGTTTTTATCCAAAGCTCCTCAGCCTCCTCCTGCTTACGCCATCAAGAATGCCGTGCACATGCTCAAGGTGACAGCTACCTGAAAGTACTGCTCTATCAAACCATATCCATACCTGTTTGTAACCACGGCAACAAAACTAGAAGACCTAGACGCACAATAGGTCATTTATTGGTTTAATCACCAAACAGTGCAGACAGATTCCTGCACACTGTCTCCCCTCCAGCTCCTCCCTCTAGTCAGTGAGCAGGAGTTTACCTGCAGCTGTTCCTCTCTAACACACCTGCCTGATGAGAAACATGTACTCTCTGTGTTTTTAATCAGTAACCTGCATGCTCTCACGTCAGCTTTCACTTTTAAACTTCTGTACGTCTTGATTTTCATGATTATTAAAATATCAGATTGTCTCGTTTTAGGATAAAAAAAGAAAGAAAGTAAATTCCACATATATAAACACAGTGTTCTCCAGCAAGTAATATTTCTTTCTCCTCAGACAATCGATGCCATGGACCAGAATGAGGACCTGACCGACCTGGGCTACCACCTGGCTGATCTACCTGTGGAACCTCACCTGGGGAAGATGGTCCTGTGTGCTGTGGTCCTAAAGTGTCTGGACCCGGTCCTAACCATCGCCTGCACACTGGCCTACAGAGACCCGTTCGTCCTCCCAGCTCAGAGCTCACTGAAACGAGCCGCCCTGCTCTGCCGCAAACGCTTCACATCCAGCACCTTCAGCGACCACATGGCCCTGCTCAGAGCCTTCCAGGTAAAATTCATAACTTTCCAGCACCTTCAAGGACCAGACGGCAGAAATTATGAAAACATTAACCTCTAGAAACAAACTGCAGTTCCTCCAGTGTCCACTAGAGTCTGTCTCCTGTAGTGAGTCAGTCCTCATAGAGCTCCATGTTAAAATGTCTAACTTTACAGCTGCAGTTCCTCCAGTGTCCACTAGAGTCTGTCTCCTGTAGTGAGTCAGTCCTCATAGAGCTCCATGTTAAAATGTCTAACTTTACAGCTGCAGTTCCTCCAGTGTCCACTAGAGTCTGTCTCCTGTAGTGAGTCAGTCCTCATAGAGCTCCATGTTAAAATGTCTAACTTTACAGCTGCAGTTCCTCCAGTGTCCACTAGAGTCTGTCTCCTGCAGTGAGTCAGTCCTCATAGAGCCCCATGTTAAACATGTTTACATCCTGGTACTAAACCAGTTTGTGTCTCTAGAGCTCATTTCTCTCTTCAACTGTTCGGGCTGAATGTTTATACGACTCACTTGTTAAATGATGTAGAATTGGGGGGGTGTGGCTGCTAGGTTTCACCTCAGCTAATTCAGGCCCTCACCTTTAACCTCTAGGTTTACCATAATTCTTTTCATGGTGTTTCATCACTAATTGTTGTGTGATGCTCTGACTCAGGATGTTCAGGACGTTTGTTTTGTGTGTTTCAGGCGTGGCAGAAGGCTCGCAGTGACGGCTGGGAGAGATCCTTCTGTGAGAAGAACTTCCTGTCTCAGGCCACCATGGACATGATCCTGGGTATGAGGACCCAGCTGCTGGGACAGCTACGAGCCATCGGTCAGTTTGTTTACATTCATGTAATTCATCGAGCGCTCAAGTTGAAAATCTGTCACCGGCGCTCTTTTCTAAATGTTTGATATTCCCCATAGTTTAACCTCCTACAGATCGTGTCATGTACCCTCATCCTCCTCGCTCCGTGTCTGATCGGGAAATAAACGATCTTGAATATCAATCATGCAGTAAAAAGTAACCGAGCAGTGTCGCTCATACAGCGACCGTTGTCAACAGACTGTTGTCATGGAGACAGGACGGACCTGATATCTTAATCCTGACAGCCCCTCTGAGAGGGTCAGAGCAGGGGTCAACATCTTACCTGAGTCTGAAGGTTTGACCATCAAAGGGTGAAAACGATCGGTCGTCTCTGTCCTGCAGGTTTCGTGCGTGCCCGGGGGGGCAGTGACATCCGGGACGTGAACCTGAACTCTGAAAACTGGGCTGTGGTGAAGGCGGCACTGGTGGCCGGCATGTATCCTAACCTGGTCCACATGAACCCAGAGACCTCCCTGCTGTCCAGTACCAGAGAGAAGAAGGTCATCTTCCACCCCACCTCCATCCTCAGCCCCGCCCACAACAAGGAGGTACTGCAAGAACACCTACTGTCTACTGAGCATGCTCAGTGATGATTCTTTTACTCGTGTGTGTGTGTGTGTGTGTGTGTGTGTGTGTGTGTGTGTGTGTGTGTGTGTGTGTGTGTCTGTGTGTGTGTGTGTAGACTGACTTGGTGCGGCCCCCCAGGACTCTGCCCACTGATTGGCTGATCTACAATGAGATGAGTCGAGGTCAAAGGATGGCGAGCGTTCGCTGCTGCTCTGTGGTTACGCCCATCACTGTGGCCATCTTTGGAGGCTGTTCAAGACTGCCTGACTCCGCCTTCCAGGATCCTGCTGGTCACCGAGACACAGGTAACACAGACACAGGTAACACAGACACAGGTAACACAGAGACAGGAAACACAGACACAGGTAACACAGACACAGGTAACACAGGCACAGGTAACACACAGACACAGGTACCACAGACACAGGTAACACACAGGTAACACACAGACAGGTAACACACAGACACAGGTGACACAGGTAACACACAGACACAGGTAACACACAGACACAGGTAACACAGACACAGGTAACACACAGACACAGGTAACACACAGACACAGGTAACACAGAGACAGGTAACACAGAGACAGGTAACACACAGAGACAGGTAACACACAGAGACAGGTAACACAGAGACAGGTAGCACAGAGACAGGTAACACAGAGACAGGTAACACACAGACAGGTAACACACAGACACAGGTAACACACAGACACAGGTGACACAGGTAACACAGACACAGGTAACACACAGACACAGGTAACACAGACACAGGTAACACACAGACACAGGTAACACACAGACACAGGTAACACACAGACACAGGTAACACAGACACAGGTAACACAGACACAGGTAACACAGAGGTAACACACAGACACAGGTAACACAGACACAGGTAACACAGAGGTAACACACAGACAGGTTGTGTTTGTGTTGTATTAACAGTATATGTTTCGGCCGTCCTCTCAGACTTGGTGTGTCTCTTTCAGATGCTCCCCTGGATGAGGTCAGTGACAGTGAGGTGGAGGAGCTGGCTGAGATGAAGCTTGATGATTGGTTGGTGTTTCAGTGTGACAGAGAGGTGAGGAAACGCTGCTGTGTGCTTTACCTGCTCATCATGAAGACATCATTCAGATCAGCTGTTTAAACACTCACATGAACTTTAACCTTTTGAATTTGTTCCTTTGATAGAATATTAGAAACTAAGTCTCATATTTAGGGTTACAAATGGACCCCTCTTCTGGTCTGTGTTTAATGAATCTGGACCCCTCTTCTGGTCTGTGTTTAATGAATCTGGACCCCTCTTCTGGTCTGTGTTTAATGAATCTGGACCCCTCTTCTGGTCTGTGTTTAATGAATCTGGATCCCTCTTCTGGTCCATCAGGCTGCAGGTCTGGTGTTTGATCTGAGGCAGAAGTGGCAGAACCTGTTCCTCAGGAGGATCAGGTGTCCCTCTAAACCGTGGAGCCAACAGGACGAGTCCATCATCAGGACCCTGGTGTCTGTAGGTCATCTTCTCTTTTCTTACATCTGTACCTACAGCTGCTCTCATGTTTTACTCTTTCACTTCGTGAGTCAGGTTCAACCAATCAGCTCTGACTTTTGTCCCTCAGGTCCTCACAGCAGAGGAGCAGGGGGCGGGGCTTCAGCAGCCCACAGGGATCGGACAGAGACCCCGACCCATGTCATCAGAGGAGGGACCCCAGATCTCTATGAGGAACTCAAAGAGCCCACAAATACCCCCACAGTCCACCAGCGACAGGTGAGGAGACGACTCACACACGAGGCTCACTGACACACCGACCAATCAAAACCCCTGGAGGCTTAATGACACACCGACCAATCAAAACCCCTGGAGGCTTACTGACACACTGACCAATCAAAACCCCCAGACACATCCTGCAGACTCAGGCAGTCAGACATTAAAAGACGTTTGTTGTTGTTTGTGTCAGGTTGTGCCGGACTCCAGCCGGTTCAGGACGTCCTCAGGTGAAAGCTAACAGCAGAGACGAGACCTTACTGTGTGAAGAACCCGCCTCCTCCACTAACTCCTCCTCTGTGGACACTCCCTCTGACAGCCCCGCCTCCTCAGGAAAGGTAACCACTGTGAAACCCTCTGTGTGTTGTTCTCACCTGTGACGTCGTCTGATGCTGATTTAAAAAGGATCAGAAAACAGACCACACACACATTCCTCATCCTTATTTACCTGTAAAATCATTACCCACAATGCACTTACAGCACTCTCCTCATCGCTCTGTGTTCCTCATCGCTCTGTCTCCTCACCGCTCTGTCTCCTCACGGCTCTGTCTCCTCATCGCTCTGTCTCCTCACGGCTCTGTCTCCTCATCGTTCTGTCTCCTCATCGCTCTGTGTTCCTCATGGCTCTGTCTCCTCACCGCTCTGTCTCCTCACGGCTCTGTCTCCTCACGGCTCTGTCTCCTCATCGCTCTGTCTCCTCACCGCTCTGTGTTCCTCATCGCTCTGTCTCCTCACGGCTCTGTCTCCTCACGGCTCTGTCTCCTAATCGCTCTGTCTCCTCATGGCTCTGTCTCCTCACGGCTCTGTCTCCTCACGGCTCTGTCTCCTCACGGCTCTGTCTCCTCATCGCTCTGTCTCCTCACCGCTCTGTGTTCCTCATCGCTCTGTGTTCCTCATCGCTCTGTCTCCTCATCGCTCTGTCTCCTCATCGCTCTGTCTCCTCATGGCTCTGTTTCCTCATCGCTCTGTCTCCTCATCGTTCTGTCTCCTCACCGCTCTGTCTCCTCATCGCTCTGTCTCCTCACCGCTCTGTCTCCTCATGGCTCTGTCTCCTCACCGCTCTGTCTCATGGCTCTGTCTCCTCATCGCTCTGTCTCCTCATCGCTCTGTCTCCTCATCGCTCTGTCTCCTCATCGCTCTGTCTCCTCATCGCTCTGTCTCCTCACCGCTCTGTCTCCTCATCGCTCTGTCTCCTCATGGCTCTGTTTCCTCATCGCTCTGTCTCCTCATGGCTCTGTCTCCCTGCAGGCGTCTCACTCGGCGTCTCCTCAGCTGCTTCTCTCCTCCATGAGATATTTCATCATGAAGAGCAGCAACATGAGGAACATCGAGATCTCGCAGCAGAGAGGGATCTGGTCCACCACGCCGAGCAACGAGACCAAACTGAGCCGAGCCTTCATTGAGCACAGCATCATCATCCTGGTCTTCTCTGTGCAGGGCTCAGGACACTTCCAGGTAAACCCAGAGGAGACACACCTGCAGCACACAGGTGATAATCTGTGGACTTCACATGATGTTTGTGATGTCTCCTAGGGTTACGCTCGCATGACGTCGGCTGTCAGCAGGGAGAGCTGTCAGGACTGGGGCCTTGTGGGTCTGGGGGGGGTGTTCAGTGTGGACTGGATCCACAGAG
>NW_026870367.1:65000-82500 GCF_963584025.1 Labrus mixtus
GTGTCCGGGTAGAAACGTGACTCGAGCTGTTTATATATATATATATATATATATATATAAATGTATGTATTTATATTCATATAGTGTTTGTTTAAACCGGTTAGCTTCTGTGCTAACAGCCGGTGTGTTCACTGTATTACGTGAACTATCAGGAAATCCCGTTGGTGACCTTTGACCCAGTGAGCTGATCTCCGTTATCTAAAGATGATTCTGGTAAATAATCACAGATATCGAGTTTCACTAACACAAGTTTAAGTTTTAATGATGTTAAATGTTCTCACACATTCCTCCTCGTTTTATTCACCGACATGATTATTAATAAATAAAATAACTAACTGTCAAACTGACCTAACATATGCTCCAGTTAGCTCTGTTAGTCTGGGTAATGTAGTTTATAAATGTGAAGTAAAGCAGACAGGTAATAATATTATTACCAGGTACTTCACGCATTGAGTGTCATAATACTACAGCAGCTATGTGTGAGCTTACATGCTAACTGGTGTAGTGGTGAAAAGAGAGACCGTGCTAACTGGTGACTTTCTGCATTCTTGTTTAGTTTTTAATGTCAGATATTCTGATCAGACGTAAAACTGAAGAGGCATCATGGGACAACCACCGGCTCATAGTGCTGAAAGTCACCCGTTGACACGGTCACTCTTTAAACCGTTACACCGGCTCATAGTGCTGAAAGTCACCCGTTGACACGGTCACTCTTTAAACCGTTACACCGGCTCATAGTGCTGAAAGTCACCCGTTGACACGGTCACTCTTTAAACCGTTACACCGGCTCATAGTGCTGAAAGTCACCCGTTGACACGGTCACTCTTTAAACCGTTACACCGGCTCATAGTGCTGAAAGTCACCCGTTGACACGGTCACTCTTTAAACCGTTACACCGGCTCATAGTGTTGAAAGTCACCCGTTGACACGGTCACTCTTTAAACCGTTACACCGGCTCATAGTGCTGAAAGTCACCCGTTGACACGGTCACTCTTTAAACCGTTACACCGGCTCATACTGCTGAAAGTCACCCGTTGACACGGTCACTCTTTAAACCGTTACACCGGCTCATAGTGCTGAAAGTCACCCGTTGACACGGTCACTCTTTAAACCGTTACACCGGCTCATAGTGCTGAAAGTCACCCGTTGACACGGTCACTCTTTAAACCGTTACACCGGCTCATAGTGCTGAAAGTCAGTTTAAAAAACTTTTGGTTTTTAATCTGAACAGTGTCTGATGCTGGACATGACCCCCCCCCCCCCCCCCCATCCTCTTGTGTCCCCCCCTCAGGATGCCAGGATCCGCCTCGATCAGCTGTTTGGGACCGTGGCCCAAAGATGTAGGCATCATGGCCTTGGAGCTGTACTTCCCGTCTCAGTATGTGGACCAGGCGGAGTTGGAGCAGTTTGATGGCGTGGCGGCGGGTAAATACACGGTGGGACTGGGTCAGGCTCGAATGGGTTTCTGCTCAGACTGCGAGGACATCAACTCGCTGTGCCTGACGGTGGTGCAGAGGCTGATGGAGAGGAACAACCTGTCCTACGACAGCGTGGGCCGGCTCGAGGTCGGCACAGAAACCATCATTGACAAATCCAAGTCGGTGAAGACGGTCATCATGCAGCTGTTCGAGGACTCGGGGAACACGGACGTGGAGGGAATTGACACCACCAACGCCTGCTACGGAGGCACCGCCGCACTCTTCAACGCCGTCAACTGGGTGGAGTCCAGCTCCTGGGACGGTGAGGACGCACACAAACTTCCTGTTTAAAATATCAGGTGAAGTCTGGAGGCGGCCATGTTTGTTTGAATCTCTAGAATGTAGCATCATGCTAATTCATGATGCTAACAGTGAAGTCTTGTTTTTAGTGAACTGTCCCTTTAAACGTGGACCTGAAACCTGATTGGTTCAAAGGCTCGCCCCCTTAATGTGTCTCAGCTGGTCATTGATTGGTTGATTTGGAGTGTTTAAAAAAATGTGTATTACTTATATTTGATTTGCTTTTCTTAATGAAGATACATTAAAATAAAGACAGAATTTAACGTTGGTTTCAGTTTAACCTTTTTAAATATTCTCTTCAGACTTTGTGATGGCTTTTAAAGTCAGTCCACTTTTTCCATTTTCCTTGGCAAGCAGATTGTTGTAGTCTTAAATTGTGTGTTCTCCATATCATGTAGTTTTTCAACAATGTCCAACCAGTTTCTCCGAGTGGGGGCGGGGGGGTCCTCCTTACACCACTTTCTTGTTATAGCTTTCTTTGATGCCACCAGTAGTATTCCAGCCAGGTATCTGTCTTTACTTTGTATATTGTGTTAAATTTCCCAGATACAGCACTTCACAAGTCTTAGGAAGTTCATAACTTAAACTTGCTTTAATTCCTTTCCTTTCATCCCAGTACTCAGTCATTTTCACACATTGCCAAAAAACATGAGCATCATCATGTTCCCCACACTGTCTCCAGCCAGGCTGTGGGACAAGTGAGAATCTTCCTTTAAGTTTTGGTGTGATGAAAAATCTCACAATATTTCTCCAGCCGTATTCCCTCCACATTCTAGAGCTTGACGTTCTACTCTGTGTCCTACACATGTTATGCTACTCTTCCTTGGTTATTTTTTTCTTTTTTCCCATTTATCTCTCATGTACAGAGTTGAAGTTTTTCTATTTCTCACCATATTTTGATACAACACTGAAATTACTCTCTTGACTGTACCTCTGTATGCATTACATATTGTTACAATCAATCCATTTAATTCACATGGGGAATCCGGCTTTATGTCCTTATTGAAATAATCTCTGATTTGTAGGTAAATGTAGAAATCTTTGTTTTCTAAGTTATATTCTCTCCTTAGTTTTAGAAAACTTTTGATTTTTCCTTTTTCGATTAATGTGTCAATAATTGTTATGCCTCTATCTGCCCACTGTTTAAACCTCTGGTTTAGAGTCCCTGGTTTGAAATTAGTGTCATAGGCCATCCAACTCAAAATCTTTGCCTCATTCTCCAATTTGTATTTCTTAACTACTTTAAACCAGATTCCCAAGGTGAACCCAGTGATTGAATTCAATAATCCCTCCTTTTCCTTATACATGTTTCTGTTCGCAATCATACTCTGCACGTGGCACCCTTCCATGTTCAACTCAATCTCCTTCCATCCTGTAAAATAATTAGCATCACACCAACCTATCAAGGGCCGGAGTTGAGCGGCATAGTAATATTCTTGGAGGTTAGGCAGTGCCAAGCCTCCCTCGTCTTTGGGTATCTGAAGTGTAGGGAATCTAATTCTCGGTTTATGCCCATTCCAGATAAATCGTGAAATTTTTTTGTCCCACTCTTGAAACTGAGAGGGAGGGATTCGCACCGGCAAACAGTGAAACAAGTACAAGAGTCTTGGTAGCACATTCATCTTAATGATTTCAATCCTTGAGCTGAAATCTAACATCAATACTGACCATCTATCCATATCCTTAAACATTTCCTGGTTAAGGGGTTTGTAATTAATTTCAAACAATTTGGATAATGTATTTGTAATGTTTATTCCTAAGTAATGAATTGTTCTTTTGCTTCAGTTGAAATTATATGTTTGTTGTATTTCTTTAGATGGTGAGTAATTCAATGGTAAGGTCTGTGTTTTCTGCACATTTAGTTTATATCCTGAAAGGTAACCATCATTCTCCAATAGTGTCATCAACTTTGGAAGACAGGTGTCTGGTTGTTTTAGATGAATCAGAACATCGTCTGCGAACAGCCCAATTGTGTGCTCCCTGCCTCCCACTTCCACCCCCTTTATTTCTTCATTTTACCTTATTGCTTGAGCGAGCGGCTCAATAAAGATTGAGAAGAGCGTAGGGGACAGACAGCAGCCCTGTCTGGTAGACCTTTCTAACTTAAACTCACATTTATTTTGATTCTTGCCCTTGGATCCTGATATAATGTCTTAATACAATTAACTGAGTCTTGGTTGAACCCAAAGCAGAGATATAAAAACTTCCAGCGAACGCTGTCGAAAGCTTTTTCAGCATCCAAACTAATTAATATAGCTCTTTCTCCTTTTCTTTGTATTTCTTCAATTATATGTAGCGTCCTTCTTATATTATCTCGCGTCTGTCTTCCCTTGATAAAACCCGATTGATCTTCATGAATCAATTCTGACATAAAGGTTTCAAATCTATTACATAAAATGGATGTGTACAACTTGTAGTCACAATTTAGCATCGATATCGGCCTATAGTTTTCACATAATTCTTTGTCTTTACCTCCTTTGGGAATTACTGTGATAATGGCCTCTTTCCATGAGGGAGGTAGGTTTCCATTTTTTAATGTTTGATTAAATGATGCTAGTAACATTGGATTTAGTTCCTTTCTTAACATTCTGTACCATTCAGGTGAATAGCCATCACTTCCTGGGGCCTTGTTAGACTTGAGTTTCTTAATTGCGTTTTCTAATTCTTTTTCTGTGATCTCTGAGTTTAAGATTACATTTTGGGATTCACCTATTGCTGGAAGGTCTAATGAATTTAAAAACACTTTAACCATGTCCTCATCCCCAGAGGCAGGTTGTGAGTACAGCTTTTTATAATATTCTTCAAACACTTTTTCTATCTCTTCTGGTTTATAAAGTAACACTTTAGACGTAGGTTCTCTAATTTTATGAATTGTGCCAAGTTGTTGTTTATTCCTCAGTCCCCTAGCCAGTGATTTTGTTGCTTTTGGTCCCCCCTCATAGTAGATTTGTCTTTAATTTTCTTTTCCACTTCTAAAATGTCATCTGTTACTTTCCTAACCTTTTTTAATTTGGTTGTACTTCTCTGGGTCATTTGTGTTTTTATGTTCTTGTTCTAACTTTTTAAGCTCTCCAATTTTATCCTGATACTCTTTCAGCCTCGCTTTTTTTTGATGCGCTGCGTATGATATTAGCTTTCCCCTCATCACAGCTTTCATAGCATCCCACAGAATAGTGGGATCTACTTCACCATTATCGTTCTCTTTTCTATACGTGTTGATGTCATTCTTTATTTTCCCCATCAGGGTTTTATCATTAAGCATGCTAATATTCAATCTCCAAGTTGTGTTCTTTTCTCTCTTATTTAAATGTAATGTCAGATATACGCTACAATGATCTGATAGATCAGCTACTCCTATCTTACATTCCTCGACCCTAAATCTTTCTTCTGAGCTCATAAAAAAGTAGTCAATTCTTGAGTGGGTTGAATGAAGTGCAGAGTAAAAGGTATAGTCCCTCTCAAGCGGGTGGGTTTCTCTCCAAACGTCCACTATTCCCAACTCCGTCAGTGTTGTATTTATAAATCTGGCCAGGTGTGTTTTACTACTTTTCTTTGTACTGTTTGTGTCTACGTTATGTTTTAGTGCAACATTCATATCACCTCCACAGATCAGGATCCCCTCCGTTTCTAGACTAATGATATCGAACAGTACCTTGAAAAAGTGTTTATCCGATTCTGGGGGCGCGTATATATTGAATAAAGTGACCAATTGGTCTCCTAATTTACCCTTCACCATAACGTAGCGGCCTTCTTTGTCCTTTACCTCTTTTAAGTTTTCAAATTTTGTCATGTTAGAAACCAGAATTGCCACCCCTCTTCTGCTGCCCTTTCTATATGAGCTATAGAAGGTGTTTCTAAAACCCATGGTCTTTAAGTTTTCATGTTCCTGTTGTGTGTGTGTGTGTGTGTACAGGTGTGTCTCCTGCAAGAAAATGACCTGTGCTTTCTCTTTTTTAAATCGATTGAGTACTTTACCCCTTTTTTTGGTATTATTCAACCCATTCACATTCAGAGAGGCTATTTTTAGTGCTTCAAGTCTCATTCTTTCCCTCTTTTGAGTGTTTCTTTGTTTTCCTGACACCAATAACAACATGAACTGTCAAAACTGAAACAACAAGAACAAAATGAACAATCTTCCAATAGCATAGGGCTCTCTCTCTTGAACCCAAATGCCCGTTGGGGGGCAAGGGGAAAGTCCTTCTTCTCAAGAAGGGCCCCTCACTAGCGGAAGGCAATGACTCTCCGAGGAGTCTTCCTTTCCTTCTAGATAGGTCCAACATATATCCTGCAAACTTTTCCTGCCAGTCGAGTAATTCTCAATTTCAAATTAGACGTTTCTAACGGGAGGAAGGAATGCTGTCGATTTGCATCAAGTCTTTGTGCTTAGGTATAAAAATCAAACAAACAAAAAAACAACCAAAATATGGTCAAGTATAACCTTTCTAGGTGGTGAACCCTTGAGAAATAGAAGTTAGTGAAAAGTAATTAAGATTTCACCTAGTTCAAAACTTAAATATTCTGTCTCTAGATATTTAAATTAAAGTATGCGTATGTCCTGCTTACAGCTTCCTCCCGTTCCTCTCAGTTGTTGTCCTCATCTTCGAAACTCCTGCAGCTTTTGCTTTGCTCTTTGGCTCGCCTCACTCCGCACAGCTGATCCTACGACTCGTTGCCATGGAAACGCTCTCTGTATACGGTCCATCGAATCTCCCTCGTCTGTGTGTCTCACCTGCACTTTGAGCCCCTTCTCCTCCATACCTGTCGCTGCTTCCCCTGCACTGTTGTAGAATCTGGGGCCCTCAGACCAGTGTATTTTAATCCTCGTCAGCGGCGTTTTCCTTCAGCACCTTTTTTATTTCGGAGTAGGATTTGTGTTTCTGCACCACGTCATTTGCGTAATCGTGGTCGAAAAATATTGGTTTGTCGTCAATTTTGATTCGCTTTTGCCATAAGGAGCATTTCCTTTGTTTCAAATTGGAGAAAATTGACAATTATAGATCGCGGTGCTGCTCCAGGTCGCGGTCTCCCCGCCGCCGCTCTGTGCGCCCGTTCAATCTGCAGGCAAGTTTCCTCATCCAGTGCCAATTCTCTCCGTAGTAAACTCTCCACAAATCGGGACACAGTATCCCCCTCTGCACCCTCCGGGACCCCGAAAATGCGCACATTGTTCCTTCGTGACCTCCCCTCTGAGTCAGTCACTTTTTCTCTCAGACTTCTCTGTGTTTTGAGCGCGGTCAGGTCAGCAGGTCGTCAGGTCAGCAGGTCAGTATTTGCTCTTTAAAGGTGTTGAATTCCTGCCTGAAGTCAGCTTTGAATTCTTCCTTAAATGTTGCGAAGTCCTGTTTTATTTCTTGTTTGAGTCCTCGTGTTTCTCTCGTTAAGCTAGTTAGCCCCTCGGGCAGCGTGTCGGCGTTAGCTCTCTGCTCGTCTGCGGCGTTTTCCTCCATGTCCAGTTCTCCTCCCGTTTTATTCTTTCTGTGTTTTAGGGGTTATTTTATCCTCGACTGGCAGAAGCTGCCATCGCTTTCACTGCGAAACCGGAAGTCTCCGATTTGGAGGTTTTTGAACTCGTCACGAACGTGATCATGTGACCAGATGTTTCTCTTTGTGTCGTCTCTGCAGGTCGCTATGCGTTGGTGGTGGCGGGGGACATCGCCGTATACGCCACAGGAAGTGCTCGGCCTACGGGGGGCGCAGGAGCGGTGGCCATGCTGGTCGGTCCAAACGCTCCGCTGGCCTTTGAGCGAGGTGAGAACAGATGAGGAACGCTCAGTGTGACATCATGTGACCTCTGTTATAAACGACTTCCTGTTCAAAGACGCTTTAATCGTTTATTTTCCACAAACACGAGAAACTACAGCCGCCGTTACCGGCTCGTAAAAACAACTTGAGATTAGGGGGCGCAGGCACGTCCAAACAATCGGCCTTTATTATGTGTTAGTTTTGATCAGAGATGATTGATTGCGTGTCTCTAAAACATTTTAAAATAATATATATGTGCAGGTCTGAGAGGAACCCACATGCAGCACGCGTACGACTTCTACAAACCGGACCTGGTCTCTGAGTACCCCGTGGTGGACGGGAAGCTCTCCATAGAGTGCTACCTGAGCGCTCTGGACCGCTGCTACTCCGTGTACCGCAGTAAGATCCAGGCTCAGTGGCAGAGAGGTACGGGGTTCAAACCTTCAGCTGCTGATCTGCTCCCTGATTGGCTGCTGGGATAACAGTGTAATGAGTTAAGAGGATGTGACCTCTGTGTTGAGATGACCCCTGACCCCGTCTTGTTCTGGTGTTTGTGACAGACGGCGTGGAGAAGCTGTTCAGCCTGGAGGACTTTGGCTTCCTGCTCTTTCACTCTCCGTACTGTAAGCTCGTTCAGAAGTCTTTAGCTCGCCTCATGCTCAACGACTTCCTGAGTCACCCGAGTCCCAACATGCAGAGCGGCGCCTTCACGGGACTCGAGGCCTTCAGGTACCTCATTAACCTGTGTGTGTGTGTCATTAACCAGGGTTCCCACTCATCCTGGAAAACAGTAGACTAATTCCCCAGTACTGGAAAACACCTGGAAAATAAGAGTAAAAAGTCAAATGTCCTGGGAAATGATTCCAACACTCTCCTACAGAGTTTGACATTTTCACCGCTGCACGTTAATTCTACAATTCTCTTATCAGACTCTTTTATCCAAAGCGACGTACATCAGAGAGTAAGAACAACACAAGCAAGGATCTAGAAAAAAGGGAACAATGTCAGTAAGAGCAAACGATCAGCTTTGAGTCTGATTGGACACACAGGTGCTGACAGGAAGTGACCAGAGGCAAAGCACAACATTGAGGGCAGTTCTTGAGAGCTCTAATCAGTATAGAAACCATCTTATAAGTCGTCGTTATCAAACAAAAACCATCGTCATTACCATCATCATCATCAATAATATGGAGACCATCATCATTAAGTTAGTAGGTATTCATGAAAGAGCTGGCTCTTTAGCTTTTTCTTAAAGGTGCAGAGGGACTCTGCAGATCACATGGAGTTTGGAAGTTCATTCCACCACCGGGGGGCGACAGAGGAGAAGAGTCTAGTCAGAGACTTAGGACCCTGTTGTGAAGGTTGGATCAGACGCCTTTCATTGGCAGAGCGTAGTGGATGGGGGGGAGTGTAGACCTGGATCAGAGAGTTAAAGTAAGGAGGAGCCGTTTTTGTCGCTGTTTTGTAAGCGAGCAGCAGAGTTTTAAATTTGATGCGAGCAGTAACTGGGAGCCAGTGGAAGGAGATGAACAGCGGAGTGACATGTGCTCTTTTAGGAAGGTTGAAGACCAGTCGTGTTGCTGCATTTTGTATAATTTGCAGAGGTTTGATAGTGACTGTAGGAAGACCTGCCAGTAGAGAGTTGCAATAATTGATGCGTGATATCACAAGAGCCTGTACCAGGAGCTGTGTAGTTCTGACAGGTAAGGTCTGATCTTCCTGATGTTGTACAGGGCAAAACCACATGACCGGGCAATCGATTCAAATCGAGGCTGACACCCAGGTTCCGGGCAGACTTTGTGGGCATGAGTTTGGTTTTTCCAAGCTGGATATTGATCTGTGGTTGCATAGAGGGACTGGCTGGGATGACGAGGAGCTCAGTCTTTGAAAGGTTGAGTTGAAGGTGGCGTTCATTCATCCGTTTAGAGATATCAGCAAGGCATGATGAGATTCTTGTAGAGACTGTAACATCGTCTGGCGGGGATGACAGGAAGAGCTGGGTATCGTCAGCATAGCAGTGGTATGAGAAGTCATGAGAGCAGATTATTGAACCAAGTGAGATTGTGTATATGGTGAAGAGAAGGGGACCAAGCACTGACCCTTGAGGTACCCCTGTGGATAAGCTGTGCGCTTTGGACACTTCTCCCTTCCACGACACTCTAAAGGATCGCCCAGAGAGGTAGGACACAAACCAGCAGAGGGCAGATCCTGAGATGTTCAGAGAGCGTGTATAGGAGGATTTGATGGCTGACTGTGTCAAAGGCAGCAGACAGGTCTAGCAGTAATAGAACTGAGGACTGACCCGCAGCTCTGGCAGCACGCAGCGATTCTGTTACTGACAGTAGTGCAGTCTCAGTAGAGTGGCCCCGCTTAAAGCCTGACTGATTTGGGTCAAACAGATCGTTTCTGGACAGGAACTCAGAGACTTGCTTAAAGACTGTGCGCTCAAGTTTTTTTTGACAGAAAGGGCAGAAGAGAAACCGGTCTGTAGTTTTCAACCTGGGCTGGGTTTAGTGTGGGTCTTTTGAGCAGAGGGGTGACCCGAGCTTGCTTTAATGCGGTTAATAAAAGTTTCTATTTGTTACATAATCCACATCGAGGCCTATAGCTAATGTAATGGCTCCGCCACCTATGAAACGTGCGTATCTGGCTGATCACAGCGTACGCAAGACCGGGTGTTGATAAGTGTGGCGGCTGGAAACCATCGTCATTTAAATACCATGCCCATATTTATTCACGGCTCAGCTGTCATCGCCCCCAGAGTTTACAGCATGGATATATGTAATACAGCAAAGAATAGAAATGAGATGTGACATCATAACAGAGAAGTAAAGACCTGAGTGACATCATAACAGAGAAGTAAAGACCTGAGTGACATCATAACAGAGAGAAGTAAAGACCTGAGTGACATCATAACAGAGAGAAGTAAAGACCTGAGTGACATCATAACAAAGAGAAGTAAAGACCTGAGTGACATCATAACAAAGAGAAGTAAAGACCTGAGTGACATCATAACAGAGAGAAGTAAAGACCTGAGTGACATCATAACAGAGAGAAGTAAAGACCTGAGTGACATCATAACAGAGAGAAGTTAAGACCTGAGTGACATCATAACAGAGAGAAGTTAAGACCTGAGTGACATCATAACAGAGAGAAGTTAAGACCTGAGTGACATCATAACAGAGAGAAGTTAAGACCTGAGTGACATCATAACAGAGAGAAGTTAAGACCTGAGTGACATCATAACAGAGAGAAGTTAAGACCTGAGTGACATCATAACAGAGAGAAGTTAAGACCTGAGTGACATCATAACAGAGAGAAGTTAAGACCTGAGTGACATCATAACAGAGAGAAGTTAAGACCTGAGTGACATCATAACAGAGAGAAGTTAAGACCTGAGTGACATCATAACAGAGAGAAGTTAAGACCTGAGTGACATCATAACAGAGAGAAGTTAAGACCTGAGTGACATCATAACAGAGAGAAGTTAAGACCTGAGTGACATCATAACAGAGAGAAGTTAAGACCTGAGTGACATCATAACAGAGAGAAGTTAAGACCTGAGTGACATCATAACAGAGAGAAGTTAAGACCTGAGTGACATCATAACAGAGAGAAGTTAAGACCTGAGTGACATCATAACAGAGAGAAGTTAAGACCTGAGTGACATCATAACAGAGAGAAGTTAAGACCTGAGTGACATCATAACAGAGAGAAGTTAAGACCTGAGTGACATCATAACAGAGAGAAGTTAAGACCTGAGTGACATCATAACAGAGAGAAGTTAAGACCTGAGTGACATCATAACAGAGAAGTAAAGACCTGAGTGACATCATAACAGAGAAGTAAAGACCTGAGTGACATCATAACAGAGAAGTAAAGACCTGAGTGACATCATAACAGAGAAGTAAAGACCTGAGTGACATCATAACAGAGAGAAGTTAAGACCTGAGTGACATCATAACAGAGAGAAGTTAAGACCTGAGTGACATCATAACAGAGAGAAGTAAAGACCTGAGTGACATCATAACAGAGAGAAGTTAAGACCTGAGTGACATCATAACAGAGAGAAGTAAAGACCTGAGTGACATCATAACAGAGAAGTAAAGACCTGAGTGACATCATAACAGAGAAGTTAAGACCTGAGTGACATCATAACAGAGAAGTTAAGACCTGAGTGACATCATAACAGAGAGAAGTAAAGACCTGAGTGACATCATAACAGTGAAGTTAAGACCTGAGTGACATCATAACAGAGAAGTAAAGACCTGAGTGACATCATAACAGAGAGAAGTTAAGACCTGAGTGACATCATAACAGAGAAGTAAAGACCTGAGTGACATCATAACAGAGAAGTAAAGACCTGAGTGACATCATAACAGAGAGAAGTTAAGACCTGAGTGACATCATAACAGAGAGAAGTAAAGACCTGAGTGACATCATAACAGAGAAGTAAAGACCTGAGTGACATCATAACAGAGAGAAGTAAAGACCTGAGTGACATCATAACAGAGAGAAGTAAAGACCTGAGTGACATCATAACAGAGAGAAGTTAAGACCTGAGTGACATCATAACAGAGAGAAGTAAAGACCTGAGTGACATCATGACAGAGAGAAGTAAAGACCTGAGTGACATCATGACAGAGAGAAGTAAAGACCTGAGTGACATCATAACAGAGAGAAGTAAAGACCTGAGTGACATCATAACAGAGAGAAGTTAAGACCTGAGTGACATCATAACAGAGAGAAGTAAAGACCTGAGTGACATCATAACAGAGAGAAGTAAAGACCTGAGTGACATCATAACAGAGAAGTTAAGACCTGAGTGACATCATAACAGAGAGAAGTTAAGACCTGAGTGACATCATAACAGAGAGAAGTAAAGACCTGAGTGACATCATAACAGTGAAGTAAAGACCTGAGTGACATCATAACAGTGAAGTAAAGACCTGAGTGACATCATAACAGTGAAGTAAAGACCTGAGTGACATCATAACAGAGAAGTTAAGACCTGAGGGACATCATAACAGAGAGAAGTAAAGACCTGAGTGACATCATAACAGTGAAGTAAAGACCTGAGTGACATCATAACAGTGAAGTAAAGACCTGAGTGACATCATAACAGAGAGAAGTAAAGACCTGAGTGACATCATAACAGAGAGAAGTTAAGACCTGAGTGACATCATAACAGTGAAGTAAAGACCTGAGTGACATCATAACAGAGAGAAGTAAAGACATGAGTGACATCATAACAGAGAGAAGTAAAGACCTGAGTGACATCATAACAGAGAGAAGTAAAGACCTGAGTGACATCATAACAGTGAAGTAAAGACCTGAGTGACATCATAACAGAGAGAAGTAAAGACCTGAGTGACATCATAACAGAGAGAAGTAAAGACCTGAGTGACATCATAACAGAGAGAAGTTAAGACCTGAGTGACATCATAACAGAGAGAAGTAAAGACCTGAGTGACATCATAACAGAGAGAAGTAAAGACCTGAGTGACATCATAACAGAGAGAAGTTAAGACCTGAGTGACATCATAACAGAGAGAAGTAAAGACCTGAGTGACATCATAACAGAGAGAAGTAAAGACCTGAGTGACATCATAACAGAGAGAAGTAAAGACCTGAGTGACATCATAACAGAGAGAAGTAAAGACCTGAGTGACATCATAACAGAGAGAAGTTAAGACCTGAGTGACATCATAACAGAGAGAAGTAAAGACCTGAGTGACATCATAACAGAGAGAAGTAAAGACCTGATTGACATCATAACAGAGAAGTAAAGACCTGAGTGACATCATAACAGAGAGAAGTAAAGACCTGAGTGACATCATAACAGAGAGAAGTAAAGACCTGATTGACATCATAACAGAGAGAAGTAAAGACCTGAGTGACATCATAACAGAGAGAAGTAAAGACCTGATTGACATCATAACAGAGAGAAGTAAAGACCTGAGTGACATCATAACAGAGAGAAGTAAAGACCTGATTGACATCATAACAGAGAAGTAAAGACCTGAGTGACATCATAACAGAGAGAAGTAAAGACCTGAGTGACATCATAACAGAGAGAAGTAAAGACCTGAGTGACATCATAACAGAGAGAAGTAAAGACCTGAGTGACATCATAACAGAGAGAAGTTAAGACCTGAGTGACATCATAACAGAGAAGTAAAGACCTGAGTGACATCATAAAGACCTCTATCTCTCCGTCTTAATAAACACTGTTATAGTTTGATCTAATTATTCTCCCACACAGACAGATTCCACACTGACTTGAAAACGTGCGTATACGAACTGAGACCTGGCGTGGGATTTGAGCGTACCCTCCGCTCACGTCCAAATTGATAAGTGCCGAACTTCGCGTGTGTACGTGTGTCATTAACCTGTGTGTGTGTGTGTGTGTGTGTGTGTGTGTGTGTGTGTCATTAACCTGTGTGTGTGTCATTAACCTGTGTGTGTCCTGCAGAGACGTACGAGTTGAGGACACGTACTTTGACCGTGACGTGGAGAAGGCGTTCATGAAGGCGAGCTCTGATCTGTTCGAGGAGAAGACGAGGAGCTCCCTCCTCGTGTCCAATCAGAACGGGAACATGTACACGCCGTCCGTGTACGGCTGCCTCGCCTCGCTGCTCGCCCAGTAAGAAACAAGTCAGCTGACGTGTGGTCATTAGAGAACGACCTTCAGTGTGTGTGTGTTATGACCTTCAGTGTGTGTGTGTGTTATGACCTTCAGTGTGTGTGTGTGTTATGACCTTCAGTGTGTGTGTGTGTGTTATGACCTTCAGTGTGTGTGTGTTATGACCTTCAGTGTGTGTGTGTGTGTGTGTGTGTGTTATGACCTTCAGTGTGTGTGTGTTATGACCTTCAGTGTGTGTGTGTGTTATGACCTTCAGTGTGTGTGTGTTATGACCTTCAGTGTGTGTGTTATGACCTTCAGTGTGTGTGTGTTATGACCTTCAGTGTGTGTGTTATGACCTTCAGTGTGTGTGTGTGTGTTATGACCTTCAGTGTGTGTGTGTGTTATGACCTTCAGTGTGTGTGTGTTATGACCTTCAGTGTGTGTGTGTTATGACCTTCAGTGTGTGTGTGTGTGTGTTATGACCTTCAGTGTGTGTGTGTGTGTTATGACCTTCATTGTGTGTGTGTGTGTGTTATGACCTTCAGTGTGTGTGTGTTATGACCTTCAGTGTGTGTGTGTGTGTGTTATGACCTTCATTGTGTGTGTGTGTGTGTGTGTTATGACCTTCAGTGTGTGTGTGTGTTATGACCTTCAGTGTGTGTGTGTTATGACCTTCAGTGTGTGTGTGTTATGACCTTCAGTGTGTGTGTTATGACCTTCAGTGTGTGTGTTATGACCTTCAGGGTGTGTGTGTGTGTGTTATGACCTTCAGTGTGTGTGTTATGACCTTCAGTGTGTGTGTGTGTTATGACCTTCAGTGTGTGTGTGTTATGACCTTCAGTGTGTGTGTGTTATGACCTTCAGTGTGTGTGTGTTATGACCTTCAGTGTGTGTGTTATGACCTTCAGTGTGTGTGTGTGTGTGTGTTATGACCTTCAGTGTGTGTGTTATGACCTTCAGTATGTGTGTTATGACCTTCAGTGTGTGTGTGTTATGACCTTCAGTGTGTGTGTGTTATGACCTTCAGTGTGTGTGTGTTATGACCTTCAGTGTGTGTGTGTTATGACCTTCAGTGTGTGTGTTATGACCTTCAGTGTGTGTGTGTGTTATGACCTTCAGTGTGTGTGTTATGACCTTCAGTGTGTGTGTGTGTGTTATGACCTTCAGTGTGTGTGTGTGTTATGACCTTCAGTGTGTGTGTTATGACCTTCAGTGTGTGTGTTATGACCTTCAGTGTGTGTGTGTGTGTGTGTTATGACCTTCAGTGTGTGTGTGTGTGTGTGTGTTATGACCTTCAGTGTGTGTGTTATGACCTTCAGTGTGTGTGTGTGTTATGACCTTCAGTGTGTGTGTTATGACCTTCAGTGTGTGTGTTATGACCTTCAGTGTGTGTGTGTGTGTTATGACCTTCAGTGTGTGTGTTATGACCTTCAGTGTGTGTGTTATGACCTTCAGTGTGTGTGTTATGACCTTCAGTGTGTGTGTGTGTTATGACCTTCAGTGTGTGTGTGTGTTATGACCTTCAGTGTGTGTGTTATGACCTTCAGTGTGTGTGTTATGACCTTCAGTGTGTGTGTTATGACCTTCAGTGTGTGTGTGTGTTATGACCTTCAGTGTGTGTGTTATGACCTTCAGTGTGTGTGTGTGTTATGACCTTCAGTGTGTGTGTTATGACCTTCAGTGTGTGTGTTATGACCTTCAGTGTGTGTGTTATGACCTTCAGTGTGTGTGTGTGTTATGACCTTCAGTGTGTGTGTTATGACCTTCAGTGTGTGTGTTATGACCTTCAGTGTGTGTGTGTGTTATGACCTTCAGTGTGTGTGTGTTATGACCTTCAGTGTGTGTGTTATGACCTTCAGTGTGTGTGTTATGACCTTCAGTGTGTGTGTTACAGATGCACGCCGTCTCAGATGGCGGGCCAGAGGATCGGTCTCTTCTCTTACGGGTCGGGTTTTGCTGCCACACTTTATTCTCTCAGAGTGACTCAGGATCACACACCAGGTGAGTGTACCTCTGTGATGTCATCATACCTACATCTGTGATGTCATCACATCATACCTGCAGTGTGTGTGTGTTCCTACCTGTGACTGTGTTTTTTTCAGGGTCCAGTCTGGACAAACTGGTTTCCAGTCTGAGCGACCTGCAGGTCAGACTGGACTCCAGGAAGAAGGTCTCACCTGCCGTCTTCTCTGAGAACATGAAGCTGAGGGAGGAGACTCATCACCTGGGTACGTCCTGCACGCAGTGATGTCACTGAGCAGCAGCCAATCACAGCAGGGTCTGAACACTTTCACCTGAATGTGTGCTGCTGCACAGAGCGCTCCTATTGGCTGCTGCACAGAGCGCTCCTATTGGCTGCTGCAGAGACATTTATTTCTTTATTAGCACACATAAGAAAACATCAAAATAGAATAAACAAAAACATAAAATGTGTGTCAGCATGCTGAGTGGAGCTTCAGGACTCACCTGTCTCTGATGGGGGTCTGAGGGTCTCTGACTGGGGTCTGAGGGGGTCTGAGGGTCTCTGATGGGGGTCCGAGGGTCTCTGATGAGGGTCCGAGGGTCTCTGATGGGGGTCTGAGGGTCTCTGATGAGGGTCTGAGGGTCTCTGATGAGGGTCCGAGGGTCTCTGATGAGGGTCCGAGGGTCTCTGATGAGGGTCTGAGGGTCTCTGATGAGGGTCCGAGGGTCTCTGATGGGGGTCTGAGGGTCTCTGATGAGGGTCCGAGGGTCTCTGATGGGGGTCCGAGGGTCTCTGATGAGGGTCCGAGGGTCTCTGATGAGGGTCCGAGGGTCTCTGATGGGGGTCCGAGGGTCTCTGATGAGGGTCCGAGGGTCTCTGATGGGGGTCCGAGGGTCTCTGATGAGGGTCCGAGGGTCTCTGATGGGGGTCTGAGGGTCAGGGTCTTAAAACAGGATCACTGAGGGTCTCTTGTCTCCGTACAGCGAGCTACGTCCCTCGCGGCGCTGCCGACGATTTGTTTCCGGGGACCTGGTACCTGACCCGAGTGGACGACAAACACCGCAGAGAGTACGCACGCCGACCTCTGACCCACGAGCTGCCTGCAGAGCCGGTCCGCTCCAACCACACCGCCGAGGTAACCTCCAATCACCGCCATCAAGACGACACTTTGTGTGTCTGAATCAGGTCCTGACTGGGTTTGTTTTCTCGTCCTGCAGCACGTCCCCAGTCCCGCCAAGAAGATGCCTCGTATCCCAGCAGCCCCTGCAGGTCCTGAGGCCGCCGTCACTAACTGAGCGCGCTCACACCAGCTCTGAGACTAGAGACAGTAGAGGTCAAAGGTTAGACAGAACGTATGATAAGAATCATCATGTTAGACTGCATCATGAA
>NW_026870367.1:92500-97500 GCF_963584025.1 Labrus mixtus
CATATACACAACATATACAACATATACACAACATATACACAACATGTACACAACATATACACAACATATACACAACATATACAACATATACACAACATGTACACAACATATACAACATATACACAATATGTACACAACATATACACAACATATACACAACATATACAACATATACACAACATATACACAACATGTACACAACATATACACAACATATACACAACATATACAACATACACACAACATATACACAACATATACACAACATGTACACAACATATACACAACATATACACAACATATACAACATACACACAACATGTACACAACATATACAACATATACACAACATATACACAACATGTACACAACATATACACAACATATACACAACATATACAACATATACACAACATATACAACATACACACAACATATACACAATATACACACAACATGTACACAACATATACACAACATATACACAACATATACAACATACACACAACATATACACAACATATACACAACATACACAACATACACACAACATGTACACAACATATACACAACATACACGACATACACACATGTACACAACTACACAACATGTACACAACATACACACAACATGTACACAACATGTACACAACATATACACAACATGTACACAACATGTACACAACATATACAACATACACACAACATGTACACAACATGTACACAACATATACACAACATATACACATGTACACAACATATACACAACATATACAACATACACAACATATACACAACATATACACAACATACACAACATATACACAACATATACACAACATATACAACATATACAACATATACACAACATATACAACATACACACAACATATACAACATATACACATGTACACAACATATACACAACATATACAACATATACACAACATATACAACATACACACAACATATACACAATATACACACAACATGTACACAACATATACAACATACACACAACATATACAACATTTGAACAACATATACACAACATACACAACATACACACAACATGTACACAACATATACACAACATACATGACATACACACATGTACACAACTACACAACATGTACACAACATACACACATGTACACAACATGTACACAACATATACACAACATGTACACAACATGTACACAACATGTACACAACATATACAACATACACACAACATGTACACATGTACACAACATATACACATGTACACAACATATACACAACATATACAACATACACAACATGTACACAACATATACACAACATATACAACATACACACAACATATACACAACATATACACAACATGTACACAACATATACACAACATATACAACATATACACAACATATACAACATACACACAACATATACAACATATACACAACATATACACAACATATACAACATACACACAACATATACACAACATATACACAACATACACAACATGTACACAACATACACACAACATGTACACAACATGTACACAACATGTACACAACATATACACAACATGTACACAACATACACAACATGTACATGTACACAACATGTACACAACATGTACACAACATACACACAACATGTACACAACATATACACAACATGTACACAACATACACAACATACACACAACATGTACACAACATGTACACAACATGTACACAACATATACAACATACACACAACATATACAACATATACACAACATATACACAACATACACAACATACACACAACATGTACACAACATATACACAACATACATGACATACACACATGTACACAACTACACAACATGTACACAACATACACACATGTACACAACATGTACACAACATGTACACAACATATACACAACATGTACACAACATGTACACAACATGTACACAACATATACAACATACACACAACATGTACACAACATGTACACAACATATACACATGTACACAACATATACACAACATGTACACAACATGTACACAACATATACAACATACACACAACATGTACACAACATGTACACAACATATACACATGTACACAACATATACACAACATATACAACATACACAACATATACACAACATATACAACATATACACAACATATACACAACATATACACAACATATACAACATATACAACATACACACAACATATACAACATATACACGTGTACACAACATATACACAACATATACAACATATACACAACATATACAACATACACACAACATATACACAATATACACACAACATGTACACAACATATACAACATACACACAACATATACAACATATACACAACATACACAACATACACACAACATATACACAACATACATGACATACACACATGTACACAACTACACAACATGTACACAACATACACACATGTACACAACATGTACACAACATATACACAACATGTACACAACATGTACACAACATGTACACAACATATACAACATACACACAACATGTACACATGTACACAACATATACACATGTACACAACATATACACAACATATACAACATACACAACATGTGCACAACATATACACAACATATACAACATACACACAACATATACAACATATACACAACATATACACAACATGTACACAACATATACACAACATATACAACATATACACAACATATACAACATACACACAACATATACAACATATACACAACATATACACAACATATACAACATACACACAACATATACACAACATATACACAACATACACAACATGTACACAACATACACACAACATGTACACAACATGTACACAACATGTACACAACATATACACAACATGTACACAACATACACAACATGTACATGTACACAACATGTACACAACATGTACACAACATACACACAACATGTACACAACATATACACAACATGTACACAACATACACAACATACACACAACATGTACACAACATGTACACAACATGTACACAACATATACAACATACACACAACATATACAACATATACACAACATATACACAACATACACAACATACACACAACATGTACACAACATATACACAACATACATGACATACACACATGTACACAACTACACAACATGTACACAACATACACACATGTACACAACATGTACACAACATGTACACAACATATACACAACATGTACACAACATGTACACAACATGTACACAACATATACAACATACACACAACATGTACACAACATGTACACAACATATACACATGTACACAACATATACACAACATATACAACATACACAACATGTACACAACTTATACACAACATATACAACATACACACAACATATACAACATATACACAACATATACACAACATGTACACAACATATACACAACATATACACAACATATACAACATATACACAACATATACACAACATGTACACAACATATACTCAACATATACACAACATGTACACAACATATACACTACATATACAACATATACAACATATACACTACATATACAACATATACAACATATACACAACATATACACAACATATACAACATATACAACATATACACAACATATACACAACATGTACACAACATATACACAACATATACACAACATATACAACATATACACAACATATACACAATATACACACAACATGTACACAACATATACACAACATATACACAACATATACAACATACACACAGCATATACACAACATATACACAACATACACAACATACACACAACATGTACACAACATATACACAACATATACACAACATACACGACATACACACATGTACACAACTACACAACATGTACACAACATACACACAACATGTACACAACATGTACACAACATATACACAACATGTACACAACATGTACACAACATATACAACATACACACAACATGTACACAACATGTACACAACATATACACATGTACACAACATATACACAACATATACAACATACACAACATATACACAACATATACACAACATATACAACATATACACAACATATACACAACATATACACAACATATACAACTTATACAACATATACACAACATATACAACATACACACAACATATACAACATATGCACATGTACACAATATATACACAACATATACAACATATACACAACATATACAACATACACACAACATATACACAATATACACACAACATGTACACAACATATACACAACATATACAACATACACACAACATATACAACATTTGAACAACATATACACAACATACACAACATACACACAACATGTACACAACATATACACAACATACATGACATACACACATGTACACAACTACACAACATGTACACAACATACACACATGTACACAACATGTACACAACATATACACAACATGTACACAACATGTACACAACATGTACACAACATATACAACATACACACAACATGTACACATGTACACAACATATACACATGTACACAACATATACACAACATATACAACATACACAACATGTACACAACATATACACAACATATACAACATACACACAACATATACACAACATATACACAACATGTACACAACATATACACAACATATACAACATATACACAACATATACAACATACACACAACATATACAACATATACACAACATATACACAACATATACAACATACACACAACATATACACAACATATACACAACATACACAACATGTACACAACATACACACAACATGTACACAACATGTACACAACATGTACACAACATATACACAACATGTACACAACATACACAACATGTACATGTACACAACATGTACACAACATGTACACAACATACACACAACATGTACACAACATATACACAACATGTACACAACATACACAACAT
>NW_026870367.1:102500-115000 GCF_963584025.1 Labrus mixtus
ACCGATAGTGACACACAGTCAGCAGGAAAAGTGTGTGTGTGTGTGTGTGTGTGTGTGTGTGTGTGTGTGTGTGTGTGTGTGTGTGTGTGTGTGTGTGTGTGTGTGTGTGTGTGTGTGTGTGTGTGTGTGTGTGTGTGTGTGTGTGTGTGTGTGGTGTCAGGGTGTCTGTGTTGTGACATTAGATCTCTCATTTTTACTGAGTCTTCAGCCAACATGGACTCTCTAAAAGAAGCTGCTCCACACTGCCCCCCCCCCCCCAGGTTTCTAGTGGTATTACAACATTTGGTCCCTTTCTGTAAGATTCTAGAAAAAGTGCAGAAATACGACGAGCCACTGAACAGAAGGCTCATCTGTTTCTGAATGAGTATCAGACATAGAGCTGACATGAGCCCTTTAAAGTTTTCTGTCATAAAATAGAGAATATTTTTAGATTGCCTTTATTTTGATAGGACCATGAATAGAGTAGGAAACAGGGGGAGAGAGAGAGTGGGGAATGACATGCGGGAAGGGAGCCAACATCAGTCATATAATGATTATGAAAGAATAGACGATGATAACGTTTACAACATGTTAATAATCCGCTCTTCAGGATTCAGACAGTTTGAATTTAAAGAGCTCTTTGTCCCTGTCACTAAAAACTGTCAAAATAATAATCAAACATTTAAATATAATTAGGATCTCTGTATGAACAGATAATATAAAGCTGTGTGTATGAACAGATAATATAAAGCTGTGTGTATGAACAGATAATATAAAGCTGTGTGTATGAACAGATAATATAAAGCTGTGACGTTGTGAAGGGATCTCACTGATCAGGTCTTTGTCGTGTGTCTGCACACACTGTGAAGATGTTTTTTTATTGCATTAAATATTAAATATAACTTTAAATGATTTTTAGAAATGTCAAACAGCTGCTGAGTTTTAGAGTTTATTAAATTCATTTTCTCTGTGGAAACAAACTCATGATCTCTTCTCTGTGGGTCTTCTGATGGTGATACTGTCAGAGGTCATGAGGGGAATCCTCTCGCTGCTTTAAGATATTCAAACTGTTTCCTGTCTGCCGATTTCTCACAGTCAACTGCTGCTGAGTGTAAATATAACTGTTCCTCTTTTAACCCCCACAGCGTGCATAACAGTGACTTCTGGTTTCAGTCAAACTCTATATTTATACAAAACAAACAAGAGAAAACTGTTTAGTTTCTTCTCAGATCAGATGTATTTATCCTCACTCTCTGGTATCAGTCCAACATGCAGAGGTTAAATCTACAGATGTTTTAAATGAATAATCCTGCAGGTCTGATCATGGCCGACTCTGTAACACGAGCATGTTTCAGGTGTTAGTGGTGCAGGTTAGCGTGTTTACATGTTTTAATAAGACTGGAGTGTGTCTGTGTTTAAGATATGTTTCAGGTGTGTGAAGGTGTAGATATATATCAGTGTGTTCTGGTCTTTCAGGTGTTTGAAGGTGTAGATATATATCAGTGTGTTCTGGTCTTTCAGGTGTGAAGGTGTAGATATATATCAGTGTGTTCTGGTCTTTCAGGTGTTTGAAGGTGTAGATATATATCAGTGTGTTCTAGTCTTTCAGGTGTGAAGGTGTAGATATATATCAGTGTGTTCTGGTCTTTCAGGTGTGTGAAGGTGTAGATATATATCAGTGTGTTCTGGTCTTTCAGGTGTTTGAAGGTGTAGATATATATCAGTGTGTTCTGGTCTTTCAGGTGTTTGAAGGTGTAGATATATATCAGTGTGTTCTGGTCTTTCAGGTGTTTGAAGGTGTAGATATATATCAGTGTGTTCTGGTCTTTCAGGTGTGTGAAGGTGTAGATATATATCAGTGTGTTCTGGTCTTTCAGGTGTCTGAAGGTGTAGATATATATCAGTGTGTTCTGGTCTTTCAGGTGTTTGAAGGTGTAGATATATATCAGTGTGTTCTAGTCTTTCAGGTGTTTGAAGGTGTAGATATATATCAGTGTGTTCTAGTCTTTCAGGTGTTTGAAGGTGTAGATATATATCAGTGTGTTCTAGTCTTTCAGTTGTGAAGGTGTAGATATATATCAGTGTGTTCTGGTCTTTCAGGTGTGTGAAGGTGTAGATATATATCAGTGTGTTCTGGTCTTTCAGGTGTTTGAAGGTGTAGATATATATCAGTGTGTTCTGGTCTTTCAGGTGTTTGAAGGTGTAGATATATATCAGTGTGTTCTGGTCTTTCAGGTGTGTGAAGGTGTAGATATATATCAGTGTGTTCTAGTCTTTCAGGTGTGAAGGTGTAGATATATATCAGTGTGTTCTGGTCTTTCAGGTGTGTGAAGGTGTAGATATATATCAGTGTGTTCTGGTCTTTCAGGTGTTTGAAGGTGTAGATATATATCAGTGTGTTCTGGTCTTTCAGGTGTGTGAAGGTGTAGATATATATCAGTGTGTTCTGGTCTTTCAGGTGTGTGAAGGTGTAGATATATATCAGTGTGTTCTGGTCTTTCAGGTGTGTGAAGGTGTAGATATATATCAGTGTGTTCTGGTCTTTCAGGTGTGAAGGTGTAGATATATATCAGTGTGTTCTGGTCTTTCAGGTGTTTGAAGGTGTAGATATATATCAGTGTGTTCTGGTCTTTCAGGTGTGTGAAGGTGTAGATATATATCAGTGTGTTCTGGTCTTTCAGGTGTGTGAAGGTGTAGATATATATCAGTGTGTTCTGGTCTTTCAGGTGTGAAGGTGTAGATATATATCAGTGTGTTCTAGTCTTTCAGGTGTGAAGGTGTAGATATATATCAGTGTGTTCTGGTCTTTCAGGTGTGAAGGTGTAGATATATATCAGTGTGTTCTGGTCTTTCAGGTGTTTGAAGGTGTAGATATATATCAGTGTGTTCTGGTCTTTCAGGTGTGTGAAGGTGTAGATATATATCAGTGTGTTCTGGTCTTTCAGGTGTGTGAAGGTGTAGATATATATCAGTGTGTTCTGGTCTTTCAGGTGTGTGAAGGTGTAGATATATATCAGTGTGTTCTGGTCTTTCAGGTGTTTGAAGGTGTAGATATATATCAGTGTGTTCTAGTCTTTCAGGTGTGAAGGTGTAGATATATATCAGTGTGTTCTGGTCTTTCAGGTGTGTGAAGGTGTAGATATATATCAGTGTGTTCTGGTCTTTCAGGTGTGTGAAGGTGTAGATATATATCAGTGTGTTCTGGTCTTTCAGGTGTTTGAAGGTGTAGATATATATCAGTGTGTTCTGGTCTTTCAGGTGTTTGAAGGTGTAGATATATATCAGTGTGTTCTGGTCTTTCAGGTGTTTGAAGGTGTAGATATATATCAGTGTGTTCTGGTCTTTCAGGTGTGTGAAGGTGTAGATATATATCAGTGTGTTCTGGTCTTTCAGGTGTGAAGGTGTAGATATATATCAGTGTGTTCTGGTCTTTCAGGTGTTTGAAGGTGTAGATATATATCAGTGTGTTCTGGTCTTTCAGGTGTGAAGGTGTAGATATATATCAGTGTGTTCTAGTCTTTCAGGTGTGAAGGTGTAGATATATATCAGTGTGTTCTGGTCTTTCAGGTGTTTGAAGGTGTAGATATATATCAGTGTGTTCTGGTCTTTCAGGTGTGAAGGTGTAGATATATATCAGTGTGTTCTGGTCTTTCAGGTGTGAAGGTGTAGATATATATCAGTGTGTTCTGGTCTTTCAGGTGTTTGAAGGTGTAGATATATATCAGTGTGTTCTGGTCTTTCAGGTGTTTGAAGGTGTAGATATATATCAGTGTGTTCTGGTCTTTCAGGTGTGAAGGTGTAGATATATATCAGTGTGTTCTGGTCTTTCAGGTGTGTGAAGGTGTAGATATATATCAGTGTGTTCTGGTCTTTC
Organism: Labrus mixtus; assembly: GCF_963584025.1. Classification (NCBI taxonomy): domain Eukaryota; kingdom Metazoa; phylum Chordata; class Actinopteri; order Labriformes; family Labridae; genus Labrus; species Labrus mixtus. The sequence continues at coordinate 106,354 of NW_026870367.1, forward strand.
AGGTGTGTGAAGGTGTAGATATATATCAGTGTGTTCTGGTCTTTCAGGTGTTTGAAGGTGTAGATATATATCAGTGTGTTCTGGTCTTTCAGGTGTGAAGGTGTAGATATATATCAGTGTGTTCTGGTCTTTCAGGTGTTTGAAGGTGTAGATATATATCAGTGTGTTCTAGTCTTTCAGGTGTGTGAAGGTGTAGATATATATCAGTGTGTTCTGGTCTTTCAGGTGTTTGAAGGTGTAGATATATATCAGTGTGTTCTGGTCTTTCAGGTGTTTGAAGGTGTAGATATATATCAGTGTGTTCTAGTCTTTCAGGTGTGAAGGTGTAGATATATATCAGTGTGTTCTGGTCTTTCAGGTGTTTGAAGGTGTAGATATATATCAGTGTGTTCTGGTCTTTCAGGTGTGAAGGTGTAGATATATATCAGTGTGTTCTGGTCTTTCAGGTGTGTGAAGGTGTAGATATATATCAGTGTGTTCTGGTCTTTCAGGTGTGAAGGTGTAGATATATATCAGTATGTTCTGGTCTTTCAGGTGTGTGAAGGTGTAGATATATATCAGTGTGTTCTGGTCTTTCAGGTGTGAAGGTGTAGATATATATCAGTGTGTTCTGGTCTTTCAGGTGTGTGAAGGTGTAGATATATATCAGTGTGTTCTAGTCTTTCAGGTGTTTGAAGGTGTAGATATATATCAGTGTGTTCTGGTCTTTCAGGTGTTTGAAGGTGTAGATATATATCAGTGTGTTCTGGTCTTTCAGGTGTGTGAAGGTGTAGATATATATCAGTGTGTTCTGGTCTTTCAGGTGTGTGAAGGTGTAGATATATATCAGTGTGTTCTGGTCTTTCAGGTGTGAAGGTGTAGATATATATCAGTGTGTTCTGGTCTTTCAGGTGTTTGAAGGTGTAGATATATATCAGTGTGTTCTGGTCTTTCAGGTGTGAAGGTGTAGATATATATCAGTGTGTTCTGGTCTTTCAGGTGTGTGAAGGTGTAGATATATATCAGTGTGTTCTGGTCTTTCAGGTGTGTGAAGGTGTAGATATATATCAGTGTGTTCTGGTCTTTCAGGTGTGTGAAGGTGTAGATATATATCAGTGTGTTCTGGTCTTTCAGGTGTGTGAAGGTGTAGATATATATCAGTGTGTTCTGGTCTTTCAGGTGTGTGAAGGTGTAGATATATATCAGTGTGTTCTGGTCTTTCAGGTGTGTGAAGGTGTAGATATATATCAGTGTGTTCTGGTCTTTCAGGTGTGTGAAGGTGTAGATATATATCAGTGTGTTCTGGTCTTTCAGGTGTTTGAAGGTGTAGATATATATCAGTGTGTTCTGGTCTTTCAGGTGTTTGAAGGTGTAGATATATATCAGTGTGTTCTGGTCTTTCAGGTGTTTGAAGGTGTAGATATATATCAGTGTGTTCTGGTCTTTCAGGTGTGTGAAGGTGTAGATATATATCAGTGTGTTCTGGTCTTTCAGGTGTGTGAAGGTGTAGATATATATCAGTGTGTTCTGGTCTTTCAGGTGTGTGAAGGTGTAGATATATATCAGTGTGTTCTGGTCTTTCAGGTGTTTGAAGGTGTAGATATATATCAGTGTGTTCTGGTCTTTCAGGTGTGAAGGTGTAGATATATATCAGTGTGTTCTGGTCTTTCAGGTGTTTGAAGGTGTAGATATATATCAGTGTGTTCTGGTCTTTCAGGTGTGAAGGTGTAGATATATATCAGTGTGTTCTGGTCTTTCAGGTGTGTGAAGGTGTAGATATATATCAGTGTGTTCTGGTCTTTCAGGTGTGTGAAGGTGTAGATATATATCAGTGTGTTCTGGTCTTTCAGGTGTGTGAAGGTGTAGATATATATCAGTGTGTTCTGGTCTTTCAGGTGTGTGAAGGTGTAGATATATATCAGTGTGTTCTGGTCTTTCAGGTGTGTGAAGGTGTAGATATATATCAGTGTGTTCTGGTCTTTCAGGTGTTTGAAGGTGTAGATATATATCAGTGTGTTCTGGTCTTTCAGGTGTTTGAAGGTGTAGATATATATCAGTGTGTTCTGGTCTTTCAGGTGTTTGAAGGTGTAGATATATATCAGTGTGTTCTGGTCTTTCAGGTGTGTGAAGGTGTAGATATATATCAGTGTGTTCTGGTCTTTCAGGTGTGTGAAGGTGTAGATATATATCAGTGTGTTCTGGTCTTTCAGGTGTTTGAAGGTGTAGATATATATCAGTGTGTTCTGGTCTTTCAGGTGTTTGAAGGTGTAGATATATATCAGTGTGTTCTGGTCTTTCAGGTGTGTGAAGGTGTAGATATATATCAGTGTGTTCTGGTCTTTCAGGTGTTTGAAGGTGTAGATATATATCAGTGTGTTCTGGTCTTTCAGGTGTTTGAAGGTGTAGATATATATCAGTGTGTTCTGGTCTTTCAGGTGTTTGAAGGTGTAGATATATATCAGTGTGTTCTGGTCTTTCAGGTGTTTGAAGGTGTAGATATATATCAGTGTGTTCTGGTCTTTCAGGTGTTTGAAGGTGTAGATATATATCAGTGTGTTCTGGTCTTTCAGGTGTGAAGGTGTAGATATATATCAGTGTGTTCTGGTCTTTCAGGTGTGTGAAGGTGTAGATATATATCAGTGTGTTCTGGTCTTTCAGGTGTCTGAAGGTGTAGATATATATCAGTGTGTTCTGGTCTTTCAGGTGTGAAGGTGTAGATATATATCAGTGTGTTCTGGTCTTTCAGGTGTGAAGGTGTAGATATATATCAGTGTGTTCTGGTCTTTCAGGTGTGAAGGTGTAGATATATATCAGTGTGTTCTGGTCTTTCAGGTGTCTGAAGGTGTAGATATATATCAGTGTGTTCTGGTCTTTCAGGTGTGAAGGTGTAGATATATATCAGTGTGTTCTGGTCTTTCAGGTGTGAAGGTGTAGATATATATCAGTGTGTTCTGGTCTTTCAGGTGTTTGAAGGTGTAGATATATATCAGTGTGTTCTGGTCTTTCAGGTGTTTGAAGGTGTAGATATATATCAGTGTGTTCTGGTCTTTCAGGTGTTTGAAGGTGTAGATATATATCAGTGTGTTCTGGTCTTTCAGGTGTGTGAAGGTGTAGATATATATCAGTGTGTTCTGGTCTTTCAGGTGTGTGAAGGTGTAGATATATATCAGTGTGTTCTGGTCTTTCAGGTGTGTGAAGGTGTAGATATATATCAGTGTGTTCTGGTCTTTCAGGTGTTTGAAGGTGTAAATATATATCAGTGTGTTCTGGTCTTTCAGGTGTTTGAAGGTGTAGATATATATCAGTGTGTTCTGGTCTTTCAGGTGTTTGAAGGTGTAGATATATATCAGTGTGTTCTGGTCTTTCAGGTGTTTGAAGGTGTAGATATATATCAGTGTGTTCTGGTCTTTCAGGTGTGTGAAGGTGTAGATATATATCAGTGTGTTCTGGTCTTTCAGGTGTTTGAAGGTGTAGATATATATCAGTGTGTTCTGGTCTTTCAGGTGTTTGAAGGTGTAGATATATATCAGTGTGTTCTGGTCTTTCAGGTGTTTGAAGGTGTAGATATATATCAGTGTGTTCTGGTCTTTCAGGTGTGAAGGTGTAGATATATATCAGTGTGTTCTGGTCTTTCAGGTGTGAAGGTGTAGATATATATCAGTGTGTTCTGGTCTTTCAGGTGTTTGAAGGTGTAGATATATATCAGTGTGTTCTGGTCTTTCAGGTGTGAAGGTGTAGATATATATCAGTGTGTTCTGGTCTTTCAGGTGTGAAGGTGTAGATATATATCAGTGTGTTCTGGTCTTTCAGGTGTGTGAAGGTGTAGATATATATCAGTGTGTTCTGGTCTTTCAGGTGTTTGAAGGTGTAGATATATATCAGTGTGTTCTGGTCTTTCAGGTGTTTGAAGGTGTAGATATATATCAGTGTGTTCTGGTCTTTCAGGTGTTTGAAGGTGTAGATATATATCAGTGTGTTCTGGTCTTTCAGGTGTGTGAAGGTGTAGATATATATCAGTGTGTTCTGGTCTTTCAGGTGTGTGAAGGTGTAGATATATATCAGTGTGTTCTGGTCTTTCAGGTGTGTGAAGGTGTAGATATATATCAGTGTGTTCTGGTCTTTCAGGTGTGTGAAGGTGTAGATATATATCAGTGTGTTCTGGTCTTTCAGGTGTGTGAAGGTGTAGATATATATCAGTGTGTTCTGGTCTTTCAGGTGTGTGAAGGTGTAGATATATATCAGTGTGTTCTGGTCTTTCAGGTGTGAAGGTGTAGATATATATCAGTGTGTTCTGGTCTTTCAGGTGTTTGAAGGTGTAGATATATATCAGTGTGTTCTGGTCTTTCAGGTGTTTGAAGGTGTAGATATATATCAGTGTGTTCTGGTCTTTCAGGTGTGAAGGTGTAGATATATATCAGTGTGTTCTGGTCTTTCAGGTGTTTGAAGGTGTAGATATATATCAGTGTGTTCTGGTCTTTCAGGTGTGAAGGTGTAGATATATATCAGTGTGTTCTAGTCTTTCAGGTGTTTGAAGGTGTAGATATATATCAGTGTGTTCTGGTCTTTCAGGTGTTTGAAGGTGTAGATATATATCAGTGTGTTCTGGTCTTTCAGGTGTTTGAAGGTGTAGATATATATCAGTGTGTTCTGGTCTTTCAGGTGTTTGAAGGTGTAAATATATATCAGTGTGTTCTGGTCTTTCAGGTGTGTGAAGGTGTAAATATATATCAGTGTGTTCTGGTCTTTCAGGTGTTTGAAGGTGTAAATATATATCAGTGTGTTCTGGTCTTTCAGGTGTGTGAAGGTGTAGATATATATCAGTGTGTTCTGGTCTTTCAGGTGTTTGAAGGTGTAGATATATATCAGTGTGTTCTGGTCTTTCAGGTGTTTGAAGGTGTAGATATATATCAGTGTGTTCTGGTCTTTCAGGTGTTTGAAGGTGTAAATATATATCAGTGTGTTCTGGTCTTTCAGGTGTGTGAAGGTGTAGATATATATCAGTGTGTTCTAGTCTTTCAGGTGTTTGAAGGTGTAGATATATATCAGTGTGTTCTGGTCTTTCAGGTGTGTGAAGGTGTAGATATATATCAGTGTGTTCTGGTCTTTCAGGTGTGTGAAGGTGTAGATATATATCAGTGTGTTCTGGTTTTTCAGGTGTTTGAAGGTGTAGATATATATCAGTGTGTTCTGGTCTTTCAGGTGTGTGAAGGTGTAGATATATATCAGTGTGTTCTGGTCTTTCAGGTGTGTGAAGGTGTAGATATATATCAGTGTGTTCTGGTCTTTCAGGTGTGTGAAGGTGTAGATATATATCAGTGTGTTCTGGTCTTTCAGGTGTGAAGGTGTAGATATATATCAGTGTGTTCTGGTCTTTCAGGTGTTTGAAGGTGTAGATATATATCAGTGTGTTCTGGTCTTTCAGGTGTGTGAAGGTGTAGATATATATCAGTGTGTTCTGGTCTTTCAGGTGTTTGAAGGTGTAGATATATATCAGTGTGTTCTGGTCTTTCAGGTGTGTGAAGGTGTAGATATATATCAGTGTGTTCTGGTCTTTCAGGTGTTTGAAGGTGTAGATATATATCAGTGTGTTCTGGTCTTTCAGGTGTTTGAAGGTGTAGATATATATCAGTGTGTTCTGGTCTTTCAGGTGTTTGAAGGTGTAGATATATATCAGTGTGTTCTGGTCTTTCAGGTGTTTGAAGGTGTAGATATATATCAGTGTGTTCTGGTCTTTCAGGTGTTTGAAGGTGTAGATATATATCAGTGTGTTCTGGTCTTTCAGGTGTCTGAAGGTGTAGATATATATCAGTGTGTTCTGGTCTTTCAGGTGTGTGAAGGTGTAGATATATATCAGTGTGTTCTGGTCTTTCAGGTGTTTGAAGGTGTAGATATATATCAGTGTGTTCTGGTCTTTCAGGTGTTTGAAGGTGTAGATATATATCAGTGTGTTCTGGTCTTTCAGGTGTTTGAAGGTGTAGATATATATCAGTGTGTTCTAGTCTTTCAGGTGTGAAGGTGTAGATATATATCAGTGTGTTCTGGTCTTTCAGGTGTTTGAAGGTGTAGATATATATCAGTGTGTTCTGGTCTTTCAGGTGTTTGAAGGTGTAGATATATATCAGTGTGTTCTGGTCTTTCAGGTGTGAAGGTGTAGATATATATCAGTGTGTTCTGGTCTTTCAGGTGTTTGAAGGTGTAGATATATATCAGTGTGTTCTAGTCTTTCAGGTGTGAAGGTGTAGATATATATCAGTGTGTTCTGGTCTTTCAGGTGTGTGAAGGTGTAGATATATATCAGTGTGTTCTGGTCTTTCAGGTGTGAAGGTGTAGATATATATCAGTGTGTTCTGGTCTTTCAGGTGTTTGAAGGTGTAGATATATATCAGTGTGTTCTGGTCTTTCAGGTGTGTGAAGGTGTAGATATATATCAGTGTGTTCTGGTCTTTCAGGTGTGTGAAGGTGTAGATATATATCAGTATGTTCTGGTCTTTCAGGTGTGTGAAGGTGTAGATATATATCAGTGTGTTCTGGTCTTTCAGGTGTGAAGGTGTAGATATATATCAGTGTGTTCTGGTCTTTCAGGTGTGTGAAGGTGTAGATATATATCAGTGTGTTCTGGTCTTTCAGGTGTGTGAAGGTGTAGATATATATCAGTGTGTTCTGGTCTTTCAGGTGTGTGAAGGTGTAGATATATATCAGTGTGTTCTGGTCTTTCAGGTGTGTGAAGGTGTAGATATATATCAGTGTGTTCTGGTCTTTCAGGTGTTTGAAGGTGTAGATATATATCAGTGTGTTCTGGTCTTTCAGGTGTGTGAAGGTGTAGATATATATCAGTGTGTTCTGGTCTTTCAGGTGTGTGAAGGTGTAGATATATATCAGTGTGTTCTGGTCTTTCAGGTGTGTGAAGGTGTAGATATATATCAGTGTGTTCTGGTCTTTCAGGTGTGTGAAGGTGTAGATATATATCAGTGTGTTCTGGTCTTTCAGGTGTTTGAAGGTGTAGATATATATCAGTGTGTTCTGGTCTTTCAGGTGTTTGAAGGTGTAGATATATATCAGTGTGTTCTGGTCTTTCAGGTGTTTGAATGTGTAGATATATATCAGTGTGTTCTGGTCTTTCAGGTGTTTGAATGTGTAGATATATATCAGTGTGTTCTGGTCTTTCAGGTGTGTGAAGGTGTAGATATATATCAGTGTGTTCTGGTCTTTCAGGTGTTTGAATGTGTAGATATATATCAGTGTGTTCTGGTCTTTCAGGTGTTTGAAGGTGTAGATATATATCAGTGTGTTCTGGTCTTTCAGGTGTTTGAATGTGTAGATATATATCAGTGTGTTCTGGTCTTTCAGGTGTTTGAATGTGTAGATATATATCAGTGTGTTCTGGTCTTTCAGGTGTTTGAATGTGTAGATATATATCAGTGTGTTCTGGTCTTTCAGGTGTTTGAATGTGTAGATATATATCAGTGTGTTCTGGTCTTTCAGGTGTTTGAAGGTGTAGATATATATCAGTGTGTTCTGGTCTTTCAGGTGTTTGAAGGTGTAGATATATATCAGTGTGTTCTGGTCTTTCAGGTGTGAAGGTGTAGATATATATCAGTGTGTTCTGGTCTTTCAGGTGTGTGAAGGTGTAGATATATATCAGTGTGTTCTGGTCTTTCAGGTGTGTGAAGGTGTAGATATATATCAGTGTGTTCTGGTCTTTCAGGTGTTTGAAGGTGTAGATATATATCAGTGTGTTCTGGTCTTTCAGGTGTTTGAAGGTGTAGATATATATCAGTGTGTTCTGGTCTTTCAGGTGTCTGAAGGTGTAGATATATATCAGTGTGTTCTGGTCTTTCAGGTGTGTGAAGGTGTAGATATATATCAGTGTGTTCTGGTCTTTCAGGTGTTTGAAGGTGTAGATATATATCAGTGTGTTCTGGTCTTTCAGGTGTTTGAAGGTGTAGATATATATCAGTGTGTTCTAGTCTTTCAGGTGTGAAGGTGTAGATATATATCAGTGTGTTCTGGTCTTTCAGGTGTGTGAAGGTGTAGATATATATCAGTGTGTTCTGGTCTTTCAGGTGTGTGAAGGTGTAGATATATATCAGTGTGTTCTGGTCTTTCAGGTGTTTGAAGGTGTAGATATATATCAGTGTGTTCTGGTCTTTCAGGTGTTTGAAGGTGTAGATATATATCAGTGTGTTCTGGTCTTTCAGGTGTTTGAAGGTGTAGATATATATCAGTGTGTTCTGGTCTTTCAGGTGTGTGAAGGTGTAGATATATATCAGTGTGTTCTGGTCTTTCAGGTGTGTGAAGGTGTAGATATATATCAGTGTGTTCTGGTCTTTCAGGTGTTTGAAGGTGTAGATATATATCAGTGTGTTCTAGTCTTTCAGGTGTTTGAAGGTGTAGATATATATCAGTGTGTTCTGGTCTTTCAGGTGTGAAGGTGTAGATATATATCAGTGTGTTCTAGTCTTTCAGGTGTTTGAAGGTGTAGATATATATCAGTGTGTTCTGGTCTTTCAGGTGTGTGAAGGTGTAGATATATATCAGTGTGTTCTGGTCTTTCAGGTGTTTGAAGGTGTAGATATATATCAGTGTGTTCTAGTCTTTCAGGTGTTTGAAGGTGTAGATATATATCAGTGTGTTCTGGTCTTTCAGGTGTGAAGGTGTAGATATATAT